>NC_143571.1:14214722-14517500 GCF_054136105.1 Typopeltis vanoorti
TTGGGCAATGAAATGTTCTTTTCTTTGAAATGACTGAATAGTTGTATCTATTTTTCTTCGCAACTTATATTTTTCAAAACGTCATAGTTTGCCAACCAAAAAGCTTTTGCAATCATCACTTCATCAAACAGTTCATCCATGTTTATTGCATTATTTGCAAGAGTTTCATTAATTTTTTCACCTGAAGCTTCAATTTCCGACCAAGTTAATTCATTGTTGTTTATCCAAGTAAAAGATTCTGCTCCACCAAAACTGTTTTCCCAAAGCTCAATGTAAGAAAGGCATCGGGCATAAAATTTTGTAAACTCTTGTAGTATTGTATTAATATTAATACTTCCATTATTTTCCAGTATTCTAAAAAGCTTTTTTGCTTCTTGGGGGTATAAATTTATTATCACGCTTTCCTCAAGATTTGTTTTTAATTTTCTAAGTTCAATGACAATATCTGTTGCACTAGCTTTTGTACTTTCCATAATCAAGATAGATTTGTTAAACAATTTGAGTTGCCTGTGCACAAACCACAAATACATTTCACCACAATCATTATCAAAGAACTGTTTTATCATCACCGGACAGTGTTCTTGTGAAATAAAATATGATTTCAGTCCCTCATAGATTTCAAGTATTCTGTCAATACCTATTTCAATTTCAATAGGTAGAACATCAACTGCAGTTTGAAGACATTGTGAACGATGTGAGCACCGCAACCAATGCCCACAATATTTCTTCCTAGTTCCTTCTTCAATCGACTGTAAATATTGTTTTCCCCTCTCCGTTTTACACCCCCAAAATTGGTTTTGCAGTTATCTCCACAAAATCCAATAATTTTTTTTGTTATATTATGAGTTTTCATAACTGGCATTAAATGGTTTGTCAGTATTTCTGCAGTTTCACTGGGAACTGATTGAAAATCTAAAAGTTTAACTTTTACTCCACAATCTGGTGCAAAATACCACACAACACATGGCACAGTTTTAATTTCTTTCCTCTTGGAAGAATCAATTGATATCATCATAAAATTTGTTTTGTTTAAATCTTCACAAAGTTGCTGAAACAACAGTGGCTCAATTACATTAACAATGACAGCTTCACATTTTGTTCTACCCAGTCTAAACTTTGTTTCAAAAAGCTTTGATATCAATTTAGATGAACAATCGGCAAACTTAAAGCTGAGATTGTGAATAGCAACATGAAATGCAAAACTTGCTTCTTTAGGCAGCTATTAAAAATTCTTTATCACTTGGATCGGCACCTTTAAAACATGACAATATCTTTGAGGAAGTTCCTGCCTCTGCTAGACTAGCCTTATGTTTCGCACGTCAAGTGATTTTTTATGTCCGAACACCCACCGTGAGCCACAGAAAATTCTGAAGAGCACTGTTCACATTTCACTTTGTCAATATGACCACAAACTTTTTTCAAAAATGGATAATGCTTTTTTAATTCATCCGTAAACACACAGTTTCTTTTTGGCATATTGAGGTTAAATTAATTTAATGAAGTAAAAAAAAATATGCCGAAAAAAAACACCGACTCGCAATCTAAACTCAACTAAGATTGAGCATGCTCAACACTGACTTGCGACTCAGTGTACAGGCCAGAGTCAAAGTGGGGGTATTCATGTTGCCTAATCGCCATTTTCCAAGGCTGCGTGTATATTCTGCATTTTTAAATTTTTACCAAATAACCGGGACAAAATGACAAACTGGCTGGGACACCGGGACATATGGTAAGCCTATCTCTGAACAAATAGCAAAGAATAATACCCGCCTAAATACTTAGGCAAGCTTCTAACAAAACACATTAGATGTTCAGAATCTTTCATGAAAAATGCAGCACACTTTGGAGAGAGAGAGAGAGAGAAAGAGAAAGAAAAAAATATTGGATATTCAAATCAACCCTTTAGGCATTTTAGTCACTTCTGATGTAGTAGTGTTATTTATAAATGTTCCAGTTGAAGAATCTTTAACCCTTCTAGAAGATCTATATCCTCCAGATACCACGAATATTTTTCAACATTGCCTTCAGTCATCCTTCTTCACTAGGAAAGGTAAAATTTATATCCAGAAATACAATTTATCTGTGGGCTTTCCATAGTTGCCTATTGCTAATTTATACATGGAAAAATTTAAAGAGAGAGCTTTTCACAAGCCTCCTTAAAACTGCAGGAAGATATCCTATTTTAATACAGATAGTATTAAAATTCAGATATCCTACAAATTTAAAAACATAAAAATGAATTAAAGTTAAAAAATTAGTAACATGGTACTGTTTGTATGTCGTGAACTAGACATTTTGTGATGTTATTTTTATATTTGAATACTGAAATCTTGCTTGGATATAAAATAAATCTATTTAAGTTAGTTGTTAGAGCTTAATTGTGATTTTATATGACCTCAAAGTTTTGTAGTGTTGGTGCCATTTGTATGTAAACAAACATTTACAAGGTATGTTGCTGTCAATAGCAAGTGAAGTGAAAGTCACTGCTATATTATCAGAAGTGATTAAGTGAACTTACCTCAGTTCATAGAATATTGTGACATGAAGAGCTGTTATGAATTCTGGCTGTTTCATTGTGAAATTGTTATAGAATAAACTTTTCTGCACTGTGAAGAAGGAACTTCGTCATTTCAAGCCCAGTGCTGAAATGCAGTAATGGCAGTGCACAATGATGGACTTGAGCTTAAGTTTCTCAGTTGCATTTCTGAGCATGTGCAGAAGCAAGAAAAACATTTTTAAATGTTGCTAGATTTGAACTGTCCATGGAGTAGAAAAGGAACACAGCAGGAGTAAAGCTGTGGAGTTTCTATGTCTTTAACTGGACTGATAAATTAGAAGAAAAGATAGAAACAGAAGACTGAGAGAGAGGATATCCTTGTGATATCCTCCCTCAATGAAATAAATCCTATATGGATTTATTTCATTAAGGCTGAAAAGGAACTTTATTGCTTATCAGTTCATATAGAAATAGGCCCAGTAAAGTTGTTTTATTTAGGATTCTCGGTCTCATAGGTGATTTCTAACTGTTAGCATGTTTGTTATTCCTTCAGAAGCTTTCATATAGAAGGCAGAGGTGTTCTGAAATGCTAAAATTGTTAATAAGATTTTAAGAAGCATGTTGAGGCATTCATATAGAAGATCATTATTTTATTTATTTTTATTATATTAGCTTGTGTCCTGTGCATATGTATGTTTTCCTGATGATGATTTCGATACGGAGTCAAAACATCGAGTGTTATTTTCATAATTATAAGTAAAATAACTACTCCAATACAGTGTGTTTGTCTCCATAAATGCTTCACAATGAATGCTGACCACCATGTAACCTTAAAAGAATATAGGAGGTTAATTCATTTTAAAATGATGATATGGTTTTAATAGTTTATTCAGTGGAGTTTGCTGTTGCTTTCATATTGAATAGCATAAAGTTACAGAAGTGTTTTTGATGAAGACAAGATTTGATTTTCTTTGGTGTTATGTGATTTTAGTTAGAATGCAACAAGAATTTGACTGTTGTGTTGCTGTCATATAGAAGCAGTTTTTTGTTAGCCTTTCTCCTGTGAACTCTAAAAATAAAAGTTCTGTAGGAGACAAGAAACTAAGGTTACAGGAATTTTGTCCATACAAGACAATATCTGTTGGTTGTTTAACTTGTGTAGTTACTATAACTACACAACTTCTTTACAATGTGATTGTAAAGAAGTTGTGTAGTTATAGTATTGCTGTGATTTGAAGAAAATACACTGGTGCTTGCATAACAGTTAAGTAAATTTGATGTTGTATAGATGTGTTTTTTGTAAATTAAAGATTTTTATTTATGTTAAAAAGAGTGTGAAGACTCAATCTGTTAATGGGTTTAATGAGTTTAAAAAGAGAAATTAAAAGGTTAAGTTTCACATGAGATATCTTGGGATATGAATCTGTGTGCAAAGTTAATTTGGAGTTTAATTTCAATGTTTTCTTTATTTTGAATTTAAGAGTTTAAACCACTCGGAGTGTGAAAGTGAGGAAAGTAAGTAAAAATATAGCACTCCCATACACATAAAACCATATGTATGATAGCAACATAGATTATGTATTGATTGTTTGGAATATACTGTAAAAACCTAAATAATTTATTTCTTAAATAGTTGTCATCCCAAAATTCAGTTTACACAAGAAATTGAAACACCTAACAAACTTCTATTTTTGGATGTTTTAATTAGCAAAAATAAAAGAAGATAGAGGAATAATGGCTGTCTGTAGAAAACCTGCCTTGATGCCACACTAATTTCATTATCCACTGTAGAAGTTATTCTAGTGGAAAGGCTTAAACGTTGGTTATGCATTATTACTAAATAGTTTACGGAAATAACAACATAGACTAGGATATACATTAAAATAACTTTTTAATACAAATCCAATATTTCGGCAACGTGACGTTGCCGAAATATTGGATTTGTATTAAAAAGTTATTTTAATGTATATCCTAGTCTACGTTGTTATTTCCATAAACTATTTAGTAACAGTAGAAGTTCGCAATTATCACAACTTTAAAAATCAAGCTTCTTGCATCATTAAAGATGGTGAAACAAACAGAAACGAACTTAACTTTCTTAAACTTCCAACAAACTGTCCTCTAATTACTGTTCCATTTCCTTACCCTACACAAGTGGAGTTTCTAGACATCTGTATCAATTTCTAAAACAAGTCAGTGTTATAGCTGCTTTAAACTGTTTTCAGATCCTTCAGAAGTCAGCAGCCATTTCAAAATACACACATTTATGAGATTTGTATTCTTGTGCGAAGCATACATTGGTCAAACTGAATTTTGAAAGATATAAAAAAAAACAAAAAAAAAAAAACATCTGAGTGACTTTGAACACAACAGAAAAAATAAAACTAGCTTCACTTCCCACCTATTTACAGAACATCATGAAATTGATTGGTCATCTGTTTCCCTGCCAACCTAGAAGATAACATCCTGTAAAAGACCAAGGAATCTTCTGAAGTGATATGTTCTCAAGGCATTTTGAGCAGGAACTAGATATCATTATATGCGATATTTCTTTCCTTATATTCCTGTGCAGCATATCAGATATCCATTATGCTAGTAACCAACTTTTAAATGCAGTTTACATGTACTTGATATGGATATGGCAAATGATTCTCATGTGTAATCCTTGCTATAATGTTATCATTTTCAAAAAATAACTGAATATTTTTTGTGAATGAACTGTTGTCAGCAGTTCTCAGAAAAAATTTTTAATACCTTTAGTCAGTTGCCTGAATAAGCTAACAGTAAGAGTTAGCAAAATATATTGAAGTTGTTTTGTTTTCATTAAATAAATGAAATCCTGTGATTTTTGCAGTTATTATTCTTGATGTCCAATTTCCCATTTAGAGATTGGCCACATCACCCTACTTGAGATAGCCTGCTAAGAAGTCATCTTCTTGTTATCTTCTTTCCTCTCCCTGATTATGATTTCCTGAATATGACATCTTATAGTTATTATTTTAGGAATATCTCACTTGCTTTTTTTTTTTTTTCATCTCAGCAATATCTCTTATGTCTACATGATATTTTATTTCTGTAATTTCTCTGTTAGCTCAGACTCTTTTCCCTAGTCTTTTGTTGATAGTGCTTGTTTTCCATTCTTTTGAATTTGAGCCTATTCCACTAGTTAGTTTTTCAATTTCAATATTGCCCTTATTCTCTGATAACAAGTGAAAGGCTTGTTTAACTAGGCAACTAGTCAGCATTACATTTAATCTGTGTCATTAACATAATCAAATCCTGATATATTCTCAACAGGTGAACAAGATGCTGTTAAACTTGGCTGTGACAGCTGTTTGAATTCTACTGGCTGCACCAAAACGTTACCATTCCTTTTCTGTCAGAAATTTTTGTGAAGAAGGAATCCTCTAGAAAAAAACGAAAGAACTATCTAAAATAATGATCATTTCACTCACAAATTAATACCTTAAAATAACGAGTCAGGCTTTTTCTAATATTTTCTAGTTGTCTGTCTAGAAAAAGTTAACATAATCAATCCATGAATGAAACACACACAGAAATATAAATAGTTTAACAATATTGATTAATCATCTCCTTAAATTTCAAAAGCATGTGCGAGAGAGAGAGAGAGAGCAATTCCCAAGCAGTCTGGGAATTAACTGAGGTTCCCAAAAGATACAAAAGCAGCAGCAACAAACTTCTTGTATTCACTCATACATAACAGACCAATAAAAATTCATACACGTACCTTCGATACCTTTATATGAATATGTTTAGTCTCTATTCACACATAAACCAAGCCTTAATGATTAGTCTCTTAAGCCTTAATTGTCAATAAGTGAATGAGAAAATCATTTATTTTGGAATGTTCCAGTGCATCTTTTTGACAGTTATACCTCATAAATAGCATTATGTTTTTTTTTCTTCAGTTGTAACTACAAAAGTTCACATGTACCATTAAAGGTAATTCATTCATAGGAAGTTTCATGGTGAAAATCAACATTCATTCTCTTTCTCTTTTTATACATATCCATTTCATTTTCACTTCTTCTAACAGATTCTTTTTTATGTTGCCATCAATCAGATGTTCCTGGCATCTGGAAACACAGCATAAATATGTATCTGCAACTGTCTGAATGACCTCACAACAGACAGATATTCACATGTAGAAAAGAGCCATTTAATCTTGGTAGTATCAGTGGCACAGTTGAGACCAAGATTCTCAGTCACTTGATGCCTGTTTAACATAATCTGCAGAAAATGGCTACAAGTGTTTTAGTTCCAACAACATATAGGGGTGAGTACAAAAAAGAATGTTTTCCATCAGTAACTTTTACTTCCAAGGCTTTTCTTCTGCTAGTTCCTTCTTTTCCATTGATGGTACTAGTCTTGAATTCTGCTGATGTTGAATTGGAGTAGTTTGTTTCAGCTGACATTTCACTATTCTCAATGAAAACAGTGACCAAGCATTGTCCCAGCTGGCATGAAATTTCATCATGTTGTTTTTGCTGCTTCATTCTTTTTACAGTGGAATATATAATTCTGATAGGATAGCTTAAAACTGTATCATCTAATATTATTTATATATATATTTATTTCTTATTCTAATTTTAATAGCTTTACTTCTGGTAGAACATAGCTTTACTAACAATAAAATTTGACATTGACATATTATGTGAAGATGTTTAAAGGAATTTAGATATCTAGAAAGATGTTTAAAGATGTCTTAAGGTGATCAAGATTACATTATTACGGACTTCCAGTATTATTGAATATTATATTTCTTCCTTCTGAGGAATTTCTAACTGCATCAGTCAGCCACAGGTCTTCAGTTCTTTTGAGAGAGGTCAAAGGAATGCAAATTCCAGAGTTTCGTGGATAGGAGGAAAAGAGGTACTTTGATAGAGATGTTTAAGTTAGTGAGGGGATTTTATTGGATTAATACAGAGGGAGATTATCAAAAGAGTAGTAGTAGTAGTTGAGAGGAGAACAAGAGACCATCCCTGAAAGTTGTGTATGTGTATGTAAGAAGGGTGTGAAGAGTAGATTTTTTACATGGAGAATTGTGGGTGAATGGAATACATTACCATATGTTGTTAATACAGTGAGTGTTAAGGCTTTTAAGTTTTAATATGATGTCTGTTGTGAGTGAACCATCCTATGTTGAGTCTGCTGACTCTGTGGAAGTGTGATGATGATAGTAATAATATTCAGACCATTCTAAACTTTTCATTAATATTCTCATTCATGATATTAGTCTTCAGTATTCATATTGAAGTCTTCCCATGACTTTTGGTTACACACAACTTTCTTAAGGTGTTCTCTATATTCTCTCAGAGCATTTGCTGACTTACTTGCCACATAAAAAAGCAATATATTCTCTTCTTTTCCAGGACTGCCTTTTTAACTTCTTGTGCCCACCATAAAGACCTGATTTTTCTTTCCTTGCAGACAACTTCACCACTTGCCTCTCTGGCTAACTAGTGTTTTCTTCAGTCTGCCACTGAATCTCAAAGTTTTCTGTTTTTTTCATGAATAATATTTATATATTTAAGTTTACATTTATTATTTGTATATTTGAGTGTATACTAGCAATACACATTTGCTGGTGTAATGTGTATTTGGTCATATACACTAATGCACAATACATCCATATAATACTTAATACATATTAAATGTTAATACAGGCAGTGATTTTTAATCTTAGGTTTCTGTCATTCCCTTTTGCCCTACACTATAATTGAACAATTTTATTGAATCATCAAAATTATGATTTATTTCACTCCCATTAGATGGAATTTAATGAACATTGGTATTTTGGGTTTCTGTTAAAAGGTATCAAGTCATTTCAGTTTTGGTTTCAGTAGGCCCATTTTAATGGCAATATGAGACAAAACAAAATTATGTCACACAATTGATGTGATAATGAATAGCATCACTTAAAAAAAAAGAATTCAGTTATGAAATGTACAATCTCATGATTTTCTCTGATTATTTCCTTACTTGTTAGTCTTATCTTAGACATCTCATATCCTTAATCTTTGTCTGAATGTTTCCTTTATCTGTTACTTCTTTTTTAATTGAGGTTTAATTCAGAATTTTATGTAATTTGAAAGTTTTCAGAATAAATAACTTTTTATTTATTTTATTTATTTATTTTTTGTGCACAAATTGGAGTTTTATTATAATCTGTTGAAAATATATTTTGATAGCTTCCAAGAAAAAGAGAGAGAAAAATTCACCAAGGAGAATTACAAAACCAAGAGGGAAAAATGGTAAGTATGCAGAAACTATAATAAGTTATTAAAAAAAAATCAAATATTTTCTAATTCATACATGGAAGATAAAAAGGCTCATAAATTCAATGTTCAGTATATTGTTTAGTGCTCCCAAAGTTACATTACAGTGAAGAATACTGCATCTTAGTGTTTATGGTATATACACAGAACTGAGAAGGAATGAAGCAGTGCCATTTCTTAACATTTATGTTTGTTCTAGATACATGGGATTTTATACAATTTTTTTTTCTTTTCTGCAACACTATTTCTTAGCAGCGCTTTGTCATTAATTTTGTGGTCATGAGTATTTTGGTTATGATGATTAACAAAATTTAATAAGGTTACTTTGTCATTACCAAATATAGGCTATTATACTCATAATGATGGAAAAATGTTAATGTGTGGTGTTAGCAACTGTGATAATATGAGCTATTGCAAGAGCTTTTGCAGTTTATAATTTGATTTGAACTCGAAAGGGTTTGTAGAAGAGATTTTGGTATTGTTAATATATAGTACATTCCAATGAAATTGTACTAAACTCAAGTTATCTGATATGATTGCATTAATTCATTATGCATGGATTGTGGATTGGTTACTATAGTGGAAAGGCATGCATTATTGAATAAGCTATCTTTAGAAAGATATGAGTTATTATTAATGACTCCAGCATGTTCTCTATGACTGTTAGCCTTCTCTATATCTCAATATAAGGTATGGGATATTATTTTTATTTTTAGAGGTACCTGTGGCATAGTATAATTATTAAAGAACATGTAAGTCCACAGTAATAACTTTAATTAATAAATAAGGTACAGATATTTCATACTAAAACTAATAGTACATCTTCAGTGTTACAAACAGATAGGAATGGAATACAAGTAACGAACATCCAGTGGATCACCTATTAAAATACATTGTCGTCACGAGCTAGGAAATGAAAGAAATTATTAAATAATTAATATTTAAGATAATTGTTTTTTTAATGATTACATAAAATAAAAGTCTCCCAGATCTTCAAGAGAGAAAGAGAGGCAATCATTTCGATTTAAATTTGGTCGATGTAAAATAGCTTCACAACTTTCTTCAAAGAGGCGTTCATATTTGAACCTGCATCATGAAGGAGAATAGCTTTATCCCACTGGATATTATGGGTAGTGTTAATACTGTATTGTGCTAGACCAGACTTCTGAGGTTTGTTGTAATCAATATAATATTGATGTTCTTTAATTCTTTTTTCCACAGAACGGCCAGTTTGTCCACAATAAGAAACATCGCATTCACGTGGTATTAGGTAAATGCCTGCCAAAGAAAGAGATGACAGTTTATCTTTTGTAGAAGGCAATAAGGAAGAAATTTTGTTGATAGGAATATATGTGGGAATCAATTGGTATTTTTTTAAATTCTACCTATAGGTTCTGAGATTCCTGGAATTCCTACAAACAAGTTGAGGGTACTGCCATGGGTAGCCCTTTGTCTCCATCTTTGGCTAACTATTTTTTGAAACAATTCGAAGAGACTATGTTTTCATCCATTCACCCTCAACCATCTCTTTGGTAACGTATGTCGATGATGTTTTTGCCATTTGGTCACATACTGAAGATGAGCTTTCCTTCTTTCTATAACAGATAAATAGCCTTCACCCTCGTATCCAATTCACCATGGAAAAGGAAAATTCTGGCTTTACCGTTTTTGGACATCCTGCTTACTCGAACTTCTTCTGGTACCTTATCTACAAGCGTCTTTCAAAAGCCCACATTTACTGGCAGACATCTCAAAAATTTGGCATTCATCATCATCATCATCAAATTTCTGACATGTACCCTCAAGGGGTGTACAGGATATGATAGTACTACATGAAAAATTTACATCATTACTAACTTCCTATCTACAATTTTCCTTCAAATCAGTCTATTGCTTGTCAAGACTCCATATTATCATTATCAGATCTTATATTTCTATCGTCTAAGGTGCATTGAACCGTACCAATCCACCTATATCTTTGTCTTCCTTTGGGTCGTTTTGCTGCCAACCTGGCAGAGAACACTTGTTTTGCTAATCTTTCCTTGCCCATTCTGTTTAAGTGACCATACCATCTGAGATTAGCTCTGCTAACACATTCCTGGATGCCGACAATGTCAAGTTCTTTCCTGATATCCTCATTTTTAATATGATATTGCCATTGATGCCATCTGTTCACGCCTCTAATCTTTCTCAGGACTCTCATATCTGCGGTCTCTAGTCTTTGGTCAAGTGTTTTACTTCTGACCCAGCTCTCAGATCCATAATTTAAAACTGGTTTGAACACTATCTTGTATACATCTAATTTAGTGTTCCGACTAATTTCTCTCTTATTCCATATGAATTTATTCATTTGACTTCCTACCATACCAGCTTTGTTGATTCTGTTGTCTATTTTCATATTTAATTTACCATCTTCACTAAAAATCGTGCCTAAGTAGCTGAAATATTTTACTTGTTCACAGGTTCCCTGTTCACAACACAGTTGACATTTTCGACAATTCTACCTATTTTCATTGTCTTTGTCTTTTTAATGCTGACCTTCATATCATATCTATTACAACAGTTATTCAATTTAGTCAGGGAATCTTGCAAACTTGTAGCAGATTTATTCAGAAGTATAACATCTTCCGTATAAAGCAAACAGCTGACATTAACATCTTCCGTATAAAGCAAACAGCTGACATTAACATCTTCAATTCTGATATCATGTTTAATACCACTTTCCTTCATAATATGATTAATATAGATTATGAATAACACAGGGTATAATGTACATCCTTGTCTCACACCAGATTTAACATTAAACCATCTTTCTGTATATCCTTCAATTCTAACTGCCGAATTACAACTCAAATACAGACTAAGTATTGCTTGATATAATGTCCCATTGACACCATATGCAATACTCAATATACCATATTCAATACTGTAGCGTATTGAATAGCTTCTCTCTTGGCACCTTGTCATATGCCTTTTCCAGATTGACAAAACTAAAATACAGATCTTTGTTATATTTCCATGCTTTCTCGACTATTTGTCGTAAAGTGAAGATCTGATCCTGACAGCCTCTATTTGGCCTGAATCCAGCTTGTTCTTCACCAAGCTTTTCTTCCACAATTCTTCTCAGCATTTCTCAAGTATGCTTATATAGATCTTGCCAGGAACACTCAGTAGGGAAATACCTCTGTAATTCTCAAATTCAGTTTTATTTCCCTTTTTATATATGGGTACTATTAGAGCTTTACTCCAATCATCGGAAATTCGTCCCTCTGTCCAGGCTTTCTGAACTATGCAGTGCAGCCACTGTAAGCCCTTTATACCACCATATTTCAGCATTTCTGGTCGAATATCATCTACTCCTGCTGCCTTTCCCCATTTCAAGACTTTGATTGCTTTTTCTACTTCATGTATGGATATGTATTCCTGACTGCATGCCTTGTCAGTGTTTTTTACCACAGTGCTGGCATCACTGCTTGTTTCATTTAGTAGTTTTTCGAAGTAATTACTCCATACTTCAAGGATATCTTTTTCTCCTGTTTTCATGTCACCTTTTCCGCCATTTCTAAGTTTCTTCAACAACCTCCAGAATATCTTACCACCTTTTTGATATTTATTTTCTATGTTCTTGCCAAAGTCCTCTCCTGACTTTTGTTTAGCTAGTTTTACAGAGTGTTTTGCTTTTTTACGTTTGTCTCTGTATTCTCTAAGAGCAAAAGTTGATTTATTTGCCAGGAACTTTTGATATGATTTCTTCTTTTCCTTTACTGCCTCTTTAACTTCCTGTGTCTGCCATGGAGTCCTGATTTTTCTATCCTTGCAGACAACCTCACCACATGCCTTTCTGGCTGAATCAATCAGGGTTTTCTTCAAGGCTTGCCACTGAATCTCCAAGGTTTGGTTCCTGTTCTCAAACTCTTTCATTTTTTCTTCGATAATCTTTGTGTATGTTAGTCTACAGTTCACATCTGAGAGCTGCTCAACTTTTATTCGCTTTAAAACTTTCTTACATGTTATTCTTTTCAGTATGAAATTCAATTTTATCCTGCTCAAGACTAAATAGTGATCGCTTCCAATTTCAAATCCTCTGTACACTCTAGTGTCCTGCACCAGGGAGAAAACATCACTATCGACAGTAACATAGTCAATGAGACTTTTCTTATTCCTTGCCTCTTCTCTCCATGTGAATTTGTGCACATTTTTATGGTGTTAGTAATAACCAGTCCATGTTCTGAGCAGAAATCCAACAGGTATTTGCCATTATTATTAGCTTTACTCTTTTCTCCAAATTTTCCCAAAATATTTTTGTATGTCTGACAATCATTTCCTACTCTGCTATTTAGATCCCCAACAAGGATCAATTTTTCATTGTGTCAGTTGCTTTTTCTAGAGCCTCAAAAAATTCCTCCACTTCTACCTTAGTAGAACCTTCTGCGGGACCATAGGCATAAATAAGTCTCATTATCCAGTTCCCCATTCTGATATTTGCCCACATCACTCTACTTGAGACCGCCTGCCATTCAAGAAGATTAGCCTCATATTTTGTGTTAAATACTATGGCTACTCCTTTTCCTTGATTGTCATTACCTGAATATAACATTTTGTATTCATTGCTCAGAAAGATCTCACCAGTTTTTGTCTTTTTTGTTTCAGTCACCTCTATTATGTTGATCTGGTACTTATCTAATTCCTCAGATTCCAATTCCATTTCTTTGCCATTCAGGCTTCTTATGTGCATAGTACCGATCTTTAACTCTGGTGATGTTGAGTTGGGATGTGTTTTCAGATTTGTTCCAGTAGCTGACTTTTCGCTGTTTGCCCTGGTTCCCTGGCGTAAACAACGGTGGCCTTGTTTAACTGGGCGATGCCCCAGCCGGCATGAAATTCTGTCATGTTGTACCATCATTTTTTATTTTGGTTTAAGCCAATAGGAATACAATTTGGTCGGCTAAATCCCAAATTTGCCTGCCCATCCTCATTCGTTCAGTATCCAGGTAGATACCCAACAAGTCGCACCAAGAGAAGGTGAGGATTGGACATTATGTCAGAAGCCCTGGTTGGTTCTCCGCATTCCTTTAAAGGCTATGTGGAAGTCTCCTCTCAGTTATACAGCTTTGATCCTTAAGCAATTGGGCACATAAAGTTTGCTCTTCTCCAGAAATCTTATAACAAGAACTTTCCATCATTAAAAAGTTAATGGAATCTAATAATTACCACCCTAATCAAATCCAACAGATAATTGAATCTTATGTTCCAATACCTAAGGTTTCTTCAACAGTCTGCAGAGTTCCAATCCCCTACATTCCAGGAATCTCAGAACCTATAGGTAGAATTTAAAAAAAGTACCAATTGATTCTCACGTATATTCCTATCAACAAAATTTCTTCCTTATTGCCTTCTACAAAAGATAAACTGTCATCTCTTTCTTTGGCAGGTATTTACCTAATACCACGTGAATGCGATGTTTCTTATTTTGGACAAACTGGCCATTCTGTGGAAAAAAGAATTAAAGAACATCAATATTATATTGATTACAACAAACCTCAGAAGTCTGGTCTAGCACAATACAGTATTAACACTACCCATAATATCCAGTGGGATAAAGCTATTCTCCTTCATAGATGCAGGTTCAAATATGAATGCCTCTTTGAAGAAAGTTGTGAAGCTATTTTACATCGACCAAATTTAAATCGAAATGATTGCCTCTCTCTCTCTCTTGAAGATCTGGGAGACTTTTATTTTATGTAATCATTAAAAAAAACAATTATCTTAAATATTAATTATTTATTAATTTCTTTCATTTCCTAGCTCATGACGACAATGTATTTTAATAGGTGATCCACTGAATATTCGTTACTTGTATTCCATTCCTATCTGTTTGTAACACTGAAGATGTACTATTAGTTTTAGTATGAAATATCTGTACCTTATTTATTAATTAAAGTTATTACTGTGGACTTTCGTGTTCTTTAATAATGGTATGGGGTATATTATTATTATTATTATTATTATTATTATTATTATCTGAACTTCATGGAGGTCAGATAAACTGTTATCATTAGCAAGTAGTGTAGAAAATTAGTTTTAAGGAGGAGGAAAATTTGTAGCTAGTTTACTTATTTTTGCAAATGCTGAAAGTATGAAAAAGTAGATTGAATATGAAATTTTGCACAGTCAAATTTGGCTATATACAATGTTGGCTAACAGAGAAGTTGTCAGATGAGTACAGTAAATTCTAACTTATTCAAACCCAAATGATTTAGCATGTCTCACACAGTCAATTCTCACCAGCAGACACTATTATAGTTTACTTTTTTTTTAACTATTAAAAAGTCTTCACCAAAGTCCCATAGCATCAATTCTGTGGCAATTAAAATTCATTATAACAATCCTTTCACTATAATAAACTTCTTTAATCCCTACTAATTTGCTGTAGTCAGAGTTGGTTGTGTAAATACAAAATGAATCTCTTTCATTCAGCAACCGAATGTTTTTCTGTCAGTTTATTTTAAATGAACTAAATTTTTAATTTAAAGATATAATGCATGCTCTTGCTGATTATTTAGTTTTGATAAGTCAAAGTTTATGAGAATGTAATCACTTAGAAAAAAATTATATTCTTACTTGAATTGGTCTCTCTTGAGGCTTGTAAAATATTTTGGCTTTATCAATGGTCAATGTCAAATTTCTAAATATCAGAGCTATCAGAAGTTGGTATGCTTTGAAATTTGAGACTGTAGTGTATTTGCAGTAATATTAACCTGTTTAACTTCAGGCAAAATCATTGCAACTTCATTTAGTTCTTTTACATTATTTGCATACAAATAGTGCAGACATATTGTACTACAAAGATTTAACAGCATATATGCTGTTCAGTTGTTCATTTCAAAGGACAGTTGACTATGGATATTGTTTGCATACTTATTTAATTTTGATTAATTCAAAATCTTAATATATTGAAATGTCAAATGGGATGTGGACTATTAGTACTATATTCCTATTCAGATAGACAAATATATTGGGAGTGTGGTGCATGTGTGTGTGTGAGAGAGGGAGAGAAATCAAAGCTGGTGCATTTAATTGACCAGATATGACCAGCTTTCCTCCAACTTACTGATACTTTTTTAAAAAAATAGTTTAATTTAATAATAATCTTTAGATTTATATTTTTTTAAATTATGCATGACAGATCAAAGAACCAATAAGCACAATACCATGTGTGAAGTGGAAGTGAAGATCGAGAAAGAAGCTTATTGACAATTTTATTGAAGAGTTGCAGGTTGTAATTGTTTCGAACTACCTCATGAGGAAGGCTGTTCCAGAGGACAGCGATAGATGGAATAAAAGAGGAGAAGCAGATTCAGTGTGTTTGCATTTGCACTGAAAAAGATGCTAGGCAGTTGCTACTCTGACAGTCCCAACAGAAAGTGGAAGAATGATAGTTGGCAGTTCATTGGAGCAGTAATCATGAAAGTACCTCTAAAATAGACATAGTGCTGAATTATGTCTGTGAAATGGAGGTTGCAGTGAGTCTGTAAGAGAGGAATCGTCTGTTAGTGAAATTGCTCTCCTCTGAAGAGAATCAAGAATTTTAAGGTAAGTCTTAAGTGTCTCCCATACTAAACATGTGAGCAAGTATTCTAAGGATGGGCAGCTTTGGAATTTGTATAGAGTTAGTAGCTGGGTTGGTTAAAAATAGCATCTTGAATAGAAGAGCATGTTTACTCTTATAGATGCTGTGGAAACAATTCATATGATGTGCTTATGCCAGTAGAGACTGGAGATAAATGTTAGTTCAATCAAGGAGATATGATCCTCTCGCCAATTTGTATATTGCTGAGGATAAGGGTAGGTGAGCTGAATCTCTTTTGTGAGAGAAAATAAGATTTCATTTTGGTAGCATTAAATGTGACCAGATTGTCCTTTCTCCATTGAAAGATGGTAAGAGATCAATGTTTAAAGGTGGTTGAAGATGATTTTGAAGTTTGAGATGCCTGAGCACTGCATAATTATTAGAAACATAGACACAAGAATTAATAATTTATTTATTTGCAAACATACATTTGAGATATATTTGAAAATATATACAAATATCATGGTCAGTCTTGACATTTACTAGTGTACCTCTTGCTGACACTCTCCAGTTGTTATCACAACAAGTTACCTCCAGATATAGTTGAACTGTTTGACTTTGTCATGTGCTCAGGCTGCTTTATCTGCAGAAATGAACTCTATAAAATTGAAAGTTCTGCTATGGGAAGTTCCCTTTCTTCTGAATTAGCCAATTTCTACTTAGAACATCTTGAAGACTTCTTATTCTCCTCATTATGACCATACAATTTTCCCTTTTTTTTTTTTTTGATATGTGCCATGTGGATGAGGTTTTTGTCATTTGGCCTGAATGAAGCATCTCTTCCAACCTTTCTAACCAAGCTTAGCAGCCCCTACATCAACTTCATGATGAAAAAAAGAAAAGGATGGAACATTAGCCTTCTTAGAACATCTTCCTTTTCTGAACCTCATCTGGAGAACTTACAACTTGTGTTAACCATAAACCCACCTTTACAAGCCATTATGTACAACAAGATTCAATATATCATTCATCTTAGAAAATGGGTATCATCATCAAATTCTTACTGAATAGAGCTCATGTTGTCTCCTCCAGTCCCAAGGATCATGATTAAAGCTTGATACCATTCAAAGCATTGTGCTGCAAAGTGTCTTCACCTCATCTGTAGCACTGACAAGTCCGTCCCTGGGAACCTTGACCCTGTAAAAGTGAGTCCAGTTCCATAATGCAAGAATTTCTGAATCAGTTTCATAGATCCTTAAAAAATACAAATTAGTTTCCACATTCTTCCCTGTTAATAAAATCTTCTGGTTACCCTCCAAAAAAAAGATTCCCTATCCCCTCATCCTTTCTTCCTGTTTATCAGGTTCAGTGTGTGATTGCCTCTGCTCTTACCCTGGACAAACAGGATTTTTAATAAAAACAATTGCAGAAACACCAGTCTTACATTATCCATAATAAGCCTGAAAAATCTGATCTGGCATAGCACAGAGTGGACACTAACTACAATAATGAGTAGGATTTTCAAATGAGTAGAATGAATGGAGGGTACTGTCATCAGTAAAGTGAATAGGATTAGTGGTGATTGAGCATAGGTCAGAGGTTGAGAGTAGAAAGAGGACAGATAATAGAACAGAGCTATGAGGTGCTCCTGCATTGGTGGCAGAGCTGAAAGAGAGGGAGCCATCTACCATGACCAGAGAGAAAACTAGCTGCCCAATTACAGAGAGTGGCAGGTAGATCGAAGGATCATATTTATAATACAAAGGATAGCAATTTGCTTTGCAGGCTTCGATGCCAGACATAATCAAAAACTCTGGAAATGTCAAGAGTGGCAGGTGCAGCACAGGTTTCTCTGAACCTTTCCATGATACGTCCTCCCCCATCCACCACATGTCATGTCATGTAGTGGATGATGTTGGCTGCAGATGAGGTAGACATTTATGTTTAAAGATTACATAGAAATGTAATCTTTAATCATAAATTGTGTTAAAAGAGTGAAAACTAAAATAATATTTCTTTTTAGTATTATAATTCTTTGAATGTGATTGATGACATTGAATTTCCCTAATTTATTGGACTGCATCAGCAACTTACCATTCGATTTCAGCAAGTTTATTAATGTAATATAATTGTATTATTAAATTTCTAATTTAAAATTATTATGAGTAATGCTTATTTTGCTATTCTAATATAATAGACAACTCAGAAATATGTTATAATGCTATATTCAGATGCACTTATAATAACTTTGGACATGCTGATTTGATAACTTTTTGATGAAATTTGATATAAATACACAGAAAACATTTCTCTGTACTTTTTTTAATAACACAGATAACATTAATGAAAAAGTTTTAATGATCATATTTTATTCTACAATAAATCTTAATGATGAATCCTGTATACTACTACTATCATTTTTTATTATTATTATTATTCAGTTTTTTCACCTTACTGGCTGATATTTGTGATTCACATTGTGTGATTGAGAATTTAATGTATTTTATAATAATGTTTTGTTCTGTCAGTAGCTGATGGCTCTGTTGAATTTTATATTGTTTGCTTTCTCAATAGCTGAAGACTGTTTAAATTCATAGAAGTTAATATCGACCTTTTTTTTGTTGTTAGGGGATTCAACAGTTGGAGGACCTTCAACAGAAGGAAGTAATATACTAGCAAACTATGAAACAGTATCTATAGGTAAATTAAATTTGTTTTGTTTTTTTCCTTCTACTCTTATATATTAAATTTAAGGGCATATATATTGATAAAAAGCATAAGCAAAACATCTTAAGGATGATCGTGATGATTTTAGAACTTATTTCTAATCATAGATTAATTAACAAAAAACACCACATTGCTGCAGTGCAGTGCAGGTGACATTTTTCCAGACATCGTGGTACTAACACTAAAGTTCACCTATCACATAGTGGAGTAGTGCGTAATCACTCTTAGACTGTGAAACACTGGAAACAAATTCAGGGCAGGGCATTGTTCTGCACATTTCTAAGGCATGCTAAATTTGATAAATGCTGTCTACATCACAATGAAGCATTTTTGTGATGTAGACAGCATTATTCAAATTACTCCAAAAATTTAAAAAGTTTTTGGAGTAAGAGATGTCACATTACTCAGTCCTGCAATGATGTGCATCTTCATATATTAAAATCAAGGAGTTTTTTTGAGGGGGATAAAAGTTTCAAAATGGGATATTGGACAGTGAGGCTTAATTTTGCATATGATTCCACAGAAGATTTTAGCAGGAAAAAAGTAGAAGCATTTTTCAAGTCATTGTGATATGAAGAAGGAGAGAAGCTGATATGAAGGAAAAGATTATTATTATTGAGGGTCCTTCTTTGTCACTCACTGCTTACATTCCTATAATCTCTTGCCTTGAACATATTCACAACATTGAATGATAGTCTATTCCACACACACTCACCATATGTCATGAGAATTTATTTATATTTAGCATATGATGAATCTGTATGGACAGGTACAGCTTTTGCTAGAGCCTCTTTAGCTCAGCCAGTTTCAACAAAGCTCTTTGGTTGGAAAGACCTGGATTTGAATCTTGCCTAGCATGTGAAAAACATTTATGAAGGCTTTTCAATCGAAGTTGAGTTAACTGTTCTCATTTGGAGGTGGTAATGTTTTCCTCCCAAAAACTTGTATTTTTCATCCTGCAGTCAGGCAAATCAGCCAGGAGAACACATACAGTTTACACACAAAAATATATATTTACTCATAATAATAATAAGTACTTAATCCTAAAATTATGGTTATGAAAGCAAATCTGGACAAATCAAATTTATTATTATTAAAGGTCTTGCTAAACTGCGTGATTCTGAAAGTTTGCTCACAAGGTCAGATTCCAGTGATTGGATTGGAGTTTTCATTATACTAATTATAACAAGACAAGTAAAACAGAATGTGAGAATTATAGGAATTTCCTTTAGCTAATCCATCATCCTAGATGATGGGTTAAAAAAAATCTCCAAACAAAAAACCAGGAACAATAGAAATATAAATCAATAGGTGATCACTGGTCAACTGACAATGAATAGAACTTGAAAATAACAGGACTGTAGAGAATTAAACCAAATTAGTAGCAAGTGGTGCATTTCTACTTATTTAAGTATTTAAGCTATAGTGTATCTGTAGCATGTGTGTGTGTGTGTGTGTGTGTTTGTACTGTTGCGAATAACCTTGATATAAAAGTTTAAATGTTTGGTGCTATTTTATCTTATTTTAAGTAAAGTAAGCACTCTAACAGGATAGTTTGTCTTCATACTACGTAATGAATTCCTTACTCAGTGTTTCAGGAATTTTCTAACTCACTGCTTCATGAAAGATTTATGCAAGCCTACTTTTGAGAAAAGACTAAGAAAAATAGTTGAAGTGAAAATGGAATGGAATATGAACAAATGGATTTAAGCCAAACAGCGGTTCCCTCAACCAAATTTTTACTTAATGACTACAGTTAAGAAATCATTGGACTGTAATGAAGATCATATGTACATTTTGTTTATCTTAAAAAAGTATATGATAATATGCTAATGGAGGGAACTATTTAAAATACTAAAATTTTTCTGATGTAAATATAAGCTTATACTTAAGTTGTAAATGGCATTTAGAATGTACATTAAGAGGGTTTGATATTAAATCAGGTGTAAGGATTACACTATTCATTAAGATTGTACCATTATTCATAATATATAATGATCACATCATTGAGGAAAGCTGATTTACAAAATAGAAGCTTATTTATTTTCTCTGTTAAACTTAATTTTAATTTGTGCAGATGCTGTCCTCTTAAATAAATCTTTTGCATGACTTTAAGAGCCCTGAGCCCAGTTACATAATTGCTGCGACAAATGTGATATGAAAAGATGCAGTTAAAAGATGCAACTATGAAAACAGACAGGAAAACAGAAACATCAATAGTCTTAAAAGTGAACCTACAGACTAGAACTTATTACTTGCTTTAGCTATTTAGGCATAATTTTTAGTGAAAACAGTAACTTAAATATGAAAATGGATAATAAAATAAGTAAGGCTTTTATGGTAAAAGTCAGTTGAATAAATTACTATAAATCAAAAGGTGTTCCATATGGATGTCACTATTTGGTTAGAAATAAAACATGTCATTAAATTTTAGACCCACAGATATGAGAATTATTAGGAAAACTACGGGACTGAACAGAACTTTGAATTGTTAACCAGGAAGTAAAAGTAAGGATAATAATTATAATTATTATATGGATAATAATTATAAGGATAATAATTATAATTATTATATGGGGCACCTCCATGGAGTCCGAAGATTCATCACGGGAAACCCAGTCTATCATATCTCTCCTTGTTTTTCATCATACCATTTTAATACCACATTTTTGCATTTATCTAATCCATATACAGATTGCAAACAACAGTAGAGATCATGTACCCTGTTAACAACCAACAGTGCTTCTGCACATCCCTCACATCTAACATGATTTGCAGCTTATCCATAATCTGCATATATTGCTCTGCCTAAGGTTTACACAAACGAAATACTATTTTTCTCATAGTACCTGATCATATGCTTGTTTGAGATTGTAATCATCATCATTAAATTCATGGCATGTGTATCTTCTGGAGACGTACAAGATATTATTATTATATGGGTACCTCCATGGAGTCCAAAGACTCATCGCAGGAGACCCAATCTATCCACACAATCTATCATACCTATCCTTGAACCCATTAACAGACAAAGCACTCAGAAATAACTCTGGCAACCCTTTCCACTCATTCACAACTCTCCAAGTAAAAAATCTAGTCCTCACACACCTACTAACCACACCTTTATTCAACTTCCAGGGATTACTCCTTGTTCTGGTCCTTCTAGCCAAGTGCTGAAACCTATCCCCTGCATCTGTCCTATAAAACTCTTTAAGCAACTTTAATGTTTCTATCATATCCCCTCTTTTTCTCCTATCAACCAACTTTTGCAATCCACACACCTTCAATCTATCCTCATTGGGAACATTTCAGAGACCACTCACCATGTTGGTCACTTGCCTCTGAATCCTCTCCACTGCTTTCTCATCCCCAAGAATCCTAGTGGACCAGACTTGGGCACAGTAATCTAGATGTGGGCATACCAAGGCCTTATAACGAGCAATAACACTTCTTTATCTCTACTTGTTAATGTGTTCTTCAATAGCCAAGTAATCTTATGGGCTAACTTAGCAACCTTACATGTCCTCTAAACTTTAACTCTCTGTCTGCCACCACCCCTAAATCTCTAGCTTTATCTATTTCCTGGAGTACAGAGTGTCATCAATGTGATACACGGCTTGTAATCTATTTATCCCAAAATGCATAACTTTACATTTCTCAACATTAAACTGATATCCATTTTGTTCATACTATGACAGCCTATTTAAATCATCCTGTAAGCTCTCCACATTGCCTTGATTAACTATTACTCTACTTAATTTCATATCATCAGCAAACAACTGAATATTTCCTTTCAGGTTATTTTCTTTATCATTTATGTACAAATTAAACAGCAATGGTCCCAGCACTGAAACTTTGGCACACCACTAGTCACCTGTTTTTGCCTCGATTCTGCCCCTCCATATACTTTTACCACTTTTTTGATATCTAGTCACCTTCTTATTCACTTAACTAGTGTCATATCCATCTCCATCTGTTCTAATTTGTGTAACAGAGTTCTATGTGGTATTCTCTCAAATGCCTTTCCAAAATCATTGTGTAGCGATTTCCTTTATCCAACTCAGCTGTTACTCTATTATAAAAAGTTAGTAAATTACCAAGGCATCAGTCAGTGGTTCTAACAGGCACTTAAGCACCCACAACCTTCTGGCTTTACTTAGACTTCTCAACCACAACCGTAACTTGAGGATAAGGTGGTTAGGACATGCCGGGATTAGATATAGGACACACTGGAAGCCCAATTCCTCCCAGTGTGTCCTATATCTGTAGATGCTTGTGTTCATGGGGGCAGTTTGCCTGTTCTGGGTGACAAAAAAAACCCAGCGTTTCCAGGTGAAAAACCCTCTACCTCCGTATGAGACTGGCTAACTTACCTTTTGTCGAAAGATACCAGATAAAGGTTCCTCACATCACTGACAGAAATCGAACCCAGATCTTTTCGACCAGAGGGCTTCGTCTATATCGACTGAGCTACAGAGGCTCCATGTTGACCCTCATACAGTATTATATTTTTATCTACCCATCTTGAATTCTCTTTTTTACCAATTTTTCTAGCTTTTACCACAACACCTGGGATACTGATTGGTCTATAATTTGTTACTGTAGTCTTAGAACCTCCCTTATGCAAAGGAAAAATTTTGATCTCTTTCCACTCCCTTGGAATTCAACCAGAGCTGAGACTTAAATTAATCAGCTTAGTCAAAGGAATTGCCAGTTCCTTTGTATATTCTCACAAAACACTAGCTGATATCCCATCTAATCCCACAGCTGTATTTACATTGAGATTCTTCAATATCCTAAGACCCCTCAGTTCATCCACCTCTGTCCCCACATTGGTGTCTGTCACATAGGTAAAGCAGTAACCTCACTAAGATGATATATCCTTGCAAAGTGGTCGCTCAGTAACTCAACTATTTTACCCGCTTCTGCCTCCTCGTGACCATCATCACTCATTAAGGCTAATCTTCCATAGTCATTCTTCCTCTTGCTTGCCACATAACGAAAGAAATCTTGGGGACTTCCTTTGGCCTGCTCGGCTAGATTCTTCTCATAATCTGATTTTGTCTTCCTTGCCATGCTGGTCACCTTTCTCTTTATATCCGTTCCTTTTCTTCTTCTTCTTCTGCAGCTCATGTTTAATGATATTACTCATCCATCTAACTCCTACCCAATCAACCCTCCTTACTCTAAGTATACAATTTAATGCTGCTTCCTCTAGATGACACTTAACTATATTACATGCACTACTAACATCCTTCCCCTGTAGTGTTTTATGCCATGGTACAGATTTAAGCTTCTTCCTAAGCATGTCATAATCACCTGTCTTGTAGTTCCACAAATACCCCTTCTTGATAGAATACTCCTCAGATTTTACATTCTCCAAAGTCAAGACCACATGGTCACTTTCACCAATTGGAGTCAATGTTGTTACCGTGGTTATGGATAGCACTTCTGATTCTATGACCAGGTCTGACACTCTCTTACTCCTAGTCCCCTCCATCATATGCTGACTTAAGTAATTATCTCTTAGCAGGTGTATAAATTCTATTTCCTTCTTGCCATGTGATCTTTCTTACTTTCAGTCTATATCTCCATAGTTGAAGTCTCCATAATAATCACTCGGCTTGTACTCATTGTACTAATTTAGCGATACATGTCTTCCAGATCATCTGTGGAACTCCCTGGCCTATAGCAACAATCAACTGTATATTTTGTCTTAGTGGCCTTAATCTCACACTACATATCGCTTCAAATGAACAGCCACTTGCCCACCTGTCTCCTGTTCTTTTTTGGTTGTAATTCATCGACTATCATTAGCAGTACTCCTTCCCCCTCCTCCATCCTATCTTCCCTGAAAATACTCTTCACATTCAATTCCTGTAACTACATTATCTGCTGTTTTTTTTTTTTATATCATCTGCATTTTTGTTAAAGTTGGAATTGTGAATATGTGTTTCACAGTTTCTTTATATAGTCTTTCCAGAAGAAAATAGCTTCTTTTGTGTAATACTTTGGTATATTGATCCACTGAATTCAGTATTTTGGCTTGCTAAACTGTATTTATTGGATAATAAGATACTTATAATACTAATTAATGACTGAAGTCACTTAAAAGTATTTTATTTGTAGAATTTTCATAAATTGTCATAACTACAAAAACGAGAGAGAACAACAATTAAATTGAAAGTGTGTGATATTATATGCACTATCAACTGCAGATGGATAACTCTATCTACGTTCAAAAAATAAATTAAAAATAAATCATCATCAGCATCAAATTCCTGCCATGTACCCTCAAGGGGGGTACATGGCAGGAATATGTTAGTACTACATGAAAAATTTTCATCATTACTAACTTCCTATCTACAATTTTCCTCCAGATCAGTCTGTTACTTGTCAAGACTCCAATATTATCAGATCTTATATTTCTGTCGTCTAAGGCACTTTGTACCGTATCAATCCACCTATATCTTGGTCTTCCTCTGGGTCGTTTTCCAGCCAACCTGGCAGAGAACACTTGTTTTGCCAATCTTTCCTCACCCATTCTGTTTAAATGACCATACCGCCTGAAATTAGCTCTGCTAACACATTCCTGAATGTCAAGTTCTTTTCTAATATCCTTGTTTTTAATATGATATTGCCATTGATGCCATCTGTTCACGCCTGTAATCTTTCTCAGGACTCTCATATCTGCAGTCTCTAGTCTTTGGTCAAGTGTTTTACTTCTGACCCATAAAAATAAATTATGTCATAAAATATTTTTAAATTTAAACAATTAATAAACAATTTATGAAAATGCATTAATGATGAGTATTAGTTTGGATAACTTCTCAAAATTGAAAAAGTGTAAGGCAATCATTTTTGTTAAGGTTGGGATTATGAATATGTGCTTTACAGTTTTCTTTGTACAGTCTTTCTGGAAAAAATAATACTTTTTGTGTAATACTTTGGTATATTGTTCCACTGAATTCAGTGTTTTATAGATGAGGCATGGCTTGTTAAACTGGATTTATTGGGCTCCTTAAGTGAAATAAATTCTTGATGTTCTTCGACATGAATTTGTTCAGAATGACCAGTTTGTCCATAATAACATAAGCCCCAAGAGCAGGGGATTCTGTCAACACCAGGATAAGAAAGAGGAGGATATTTGTTTTTTTTTTTGGAGAGATAAGAAAGGTATTTAGTTTATGAACCGGATGGAAAGAGACTTATAGGTCAGTCTGATGAAGAAGTCTTGCTATTTTTTCTGAAAGTCCTTTAACAAATGAAATACAAATTCTGGAAACTTCTTCTTGAGGATGCTTAAGATGAAGGCCATAATTATTAATTATTTTATTGATAGTTTTTGTATTATAACCATTAGATAGCTCTGATAATAGACAGTTCCTTGTTTAGAAGAGAATCTGCTGAACATATTTTATGAGCCCTGTCGACTAGAAACTTGACTACACCATATTTCTGACAAGGGTGATGATGTGCGTTAGAATCAATGTATTTGCCAGTTTGAAACAGAAATGTCACTGGGAAAAAGATCCAGAGGAGGACCAAGATGATACATATATGAATTACTGTTCAAATAGAGAACTGATAATCAATTCATAATTATAGATCAATTTGGAAGAAAGTTGTTGATCAAAAACTAGTCATGAAATATTGTGTTGGACTATCATAATATCTGGAATCTCTTGCTGAATATACCAGTAAAGGTTGACATTTTAAGTAATAATTGCAAAACTTGGAATGCCTGACTACTTCCAGGTTTCATATTATATTTTGATTTAAATATTATTGAAAAGTAATGTTTACAAGACATTTTGGAAATAGAAATGAATGTACAGGCAGTATTCCTAATGTTGCTGTTATCAAGGATGCTCAGATGACAGTGATGTAGAATGTGGTGGTTCGTCCCAAATACTGCATAAGTTGTATTGAAATTAGCATTTACCATCATTATCATTAAATTCCTGATATGTATCCTCAAGGGATATAGAGAATACTATGATGATACTGCACGAAAAGTTTGCATTATTACTAACTTTCTATCAACAATCAATTCTCCAAATTAGTCTGTTATCTGCCAGAAATCTGATATTAACATCCTTTATATTTTTATCTTCTGAGGCACTTCTAGCTGCATCAATCCATCTACATCATGGTCTTCCTCTGGGTATTTTTCCTGGCATCAGATGACACCTGTTTTGCTGATCTTTCTTTTCTCATCCTATGGCCATACAAGCTCAGATTAGCTCTGCTCACACATTCCTGGATACTAATGATATCAAGTTCCCTCTTCACATCTTCATTTTTAATATGATTCTGCCATTGCACCTGTTCAGGTTCCTAAATTTTTTTTAGAACTTGCATATCTGTCTGCAATCTCCAGTGTTTGATCACCATTTTACTTCTAAATTTTCAGATCTGTAAGTTAAAACTGGCTTTGACACTGTCTTGCATATAGCCAGTTTAGTGTATTGATGAATTTCTCTCATATTCCATGTAAATTTATTCAGTCAGCTCCCTTCCATACCAGCTTTGCTAATTCTGTACCTATTTCCATATTTTAATTTGCAATCTTGACTAAAAATTGTGCCTAAATAGTTGAAATACAAATTTTATATTTAATATCAAATTTATATTGTATTATATATTATATAAAATATATATTATAAAAATATAATATTTATATTTAATATAAATATTAAATATAAATCCTTGTTATATTCCCATGTTTTCTCAATTACCTGTCTTAAAGTGAAAATCTGATCCTGACAACCTCTGATTTTGAAACACCCAACTTGCTCTTCTCCATGTTTCGGTTTGACAATTTTTCTTATCCACTTCTCAAGTATGGTTGCATAAAGTTACCTGGATAGGGAAATTTTTCTCTAATTTTCACATTCAGTTTTATTTATCTTTTTTTTATAGATGATTATGATTACTGTGAGAACTCTGCTGCAATCATATGAAATTGGACCTTCTGACCATTTCTTCTAAATTATGCAGTGCAGCCACTGTAAAATTTTATATTTGCATACTTTAGCACTTTTTGGTTGAATATCATCTACTCCAGCTGTCTTTCCACATTTCTGGTTTCAATAGCTTTTCTACCTCTAGTATTGATATTCCTGATTGTTTTTCTCTTGAATCTTTATCATCTTCGATTCCTTTACAGTAAGCTTTTTCTATAGCCTCCAGGACATTTTGCCACCAAGATTTATTCCCTTTTTAAGAATAAGCTAAATATGGACTAATTTTCAAGCTGTAGGATAGACACTAGAAAAATAGGAGAGTTTAACAAAGTAACAAAAGAGGAATCAGCTCTGAATTACAAATCTTCAGAATAATTGTAGATGTGCCAAGAAAACAAGAGAATTTTTTTGGTATCCATTTTGGATACTAAAATGTCTTCTCTTGCTTATCTTCCTGTCAGAAAATCAGCAGGATGTTAGATTATATGTTTAGAATGGTAGTAGGACATTTACCACAATATTATCAATGCAAGAATTGAATGGGAAATAAGAAACTAGATTGGCTTTTTCTATAGGTAATGATGCTGTAGATCCATCTGAATGCAAAAAGAAGTCAAAAATGATCAAAAGTCACAGCTGATAGCTTTGGCAAAGAATCAGAAATCGTGACTGCCATGCGGAGATATTTAAAGAATTTAAACAGATAAAAGTTTAACAGAATTTAATGGGGAATGAATGTTTCATACCAATATCAATTATTTCAATGATGTATTCAGTGCTAATGTTTGAATTAGAAGTAAAAATAGTAATCGATCCAAGGAAATGAGACATGGAAATAAGGATCATCTCACTTAGCATTCTTTGAGAGTAGCTGTGTGAGTGTTCCTCCTTAGGAGAAGACATTAATATTTGGCTGTGATCTGAACTGATTAGAGAACACAGAATCCACAATGTATGTCGAAGGACCATTAGTGAGGAAGAGAACAACATGGTTTGGTAAAGCCTGTCTCGTATTCTCATAAGTGTGTGAATAATTTGTGAGATTATTGGTAATGATAACCTCAGCATGCCTTACTGGATCAGTGCAGTTGGATTTGTGAACATTAAAATTCCAAGGAAGATGACTTTGCCAAAAGGAAAGTTGGATTGGAAAAAAATCACCATTTAAAGAAAGGAAATTTTATCTCTTGTGGGAATATTGGTTGTTGGAAGTTGAATGATGAAAATTGATTTTCTGTTAAGAAAAGCAGATTGGAGTTGCAATCTTTAGGTTGACTTGTAAAAAATAAATAAAAAATTCAAAATATGTATAAAAGCGATAAAAATAGGGAAAAAGAATCCTTAGCCCACCCATGGTATAAAATGTACTATAGGTTTGCAAATAACCATTTGTGGGTGGGAGCAACATAAAAAAAAAGAACATTTCTGGCATTAGAATTAAGATCACATGTATTTGTAAAGTGAATATAGAGGTTCTTTGAAAGCTTTGTCTTTTTCTGCATATAAACTATTAGTGACTGTATTAGGAATTGGTTTGGATTTTTCAGTTACCACTGAAGCAAATAAAGCTATGCCAATATATATTTTATCTCTTAATTGCATGTATTCAATGGCCAGTTTTTCTACTTTGCAGGATGAAAAAAGTCTAGTTTTTGCAATGAAAAACAACCTACTCTTTCTCTCTCAATACGAGGCTAACTAACTCATCTTAAATTGAAAGGGTCCTTATAAAAGATCATACACTTATATGAGATTCTAGTTCATGTCTTTTCAGCAGAAGATATATTCATGTCATCCTTGTCTTGTGACTGCCCTTATAAAGGCATACAGGTTGCATTATTGAACTGGATACATAAAGCAAAAAGACTTTTATTCATAGAAGATCAAGAAGAAGAGATTCTAAGTTACATGCCAGAATGATGTTTCAGAATGAACATAAACACAAATATCACCTTTGAGACAAAGTTAAAATTATACAATTGGAAATAATGAGATGAGTAATGATTGAAAAAGCTGAAAGTTGATTTTATGTTAGGAAAATTAGGTGTGATTTTTGCAGATTGGAGATGGAAACGAATATTACTAGCATTGGAATTAATTATTATTATTATTACGTGACACCTCCAGGGAGACCACAATGTATTTACAAGGGTGGTCTGAAAAGTTCTTGGCCTAACAATGAAAAAACGAATTTATAATTTCAAAATTATTTTTATTTTTCAACATAATCTCCCTTAAGACTAATACATTTATCTACCACCATCACCACCACCACTAGTATTTCCACAGACAATCACAAACATCCATGCTCACGGTGGGATTTATCTTTAAGAGTTGGTTAAAATTGTTGTTGAAATTAGCCATTTCAGCCATCACTTTTCTCATAGGCTATAGACAAATATGAATACTTTTGAAAATATTTCCTTCTGCAGATTGAGCCTGAAGATTCAATTTATATAAATAATTAATTAATGGATTTTATATAAAATGTATGAAAAATGAAATATTTGATGAAATAAAAAAAAAATGTTTGATGAAATATTCTAATTATAGTTATTTTTTTTACATTTCAGAGGAAAGAAAAGCTTTATTGACTCAGGTAGTATGATATTTTATATTAAAATAAACTGTAGTATAACTGTCTAATTGTGGTTGAATAATAGCATAATTCTTGAATATTTTAGGTTACCAGTATTCAAAGAGGATAACAATTTTATTAAATATATTTTATTCATTGTTTCATCGTCCACATGAACAACATCATCATGAATTAATAAAAATTGCTTTAGCAGACTATTATCCTAAGGATAATCCTGAATTAAGGAAAAATGGTTTTTTATAGAAACCTGAACAGCAGAGTATGAAATGAATCTCAGACACTCAGAAATGTTTTGGGACAATTTGAAGAAAAGAGCAAAGTTCATAATATTAGTAAGTACTTGTTAGAATTGATTTGAGAACAAGACTATTCATTACTAACACTGTGTATGGAAATATCAGTGATGCATTAATTCACATGAAGAGAATACACAGACACAAACATATGATAAAAAAGTCTTATTGACTATTTTATTGTTGATAGTGATATCATCAGATAAGTTCAGGATACAAGAGTATTCGGAATATTTGAAATAGGATCTCACCAGCTAGTATTAAGCAGGATGAAGTTACATATCCCTTTAAAAAGAAAAACATGTACTGAAGTTTTGGAAAGAGCAATATTTTTAAGCATCTCTCAGATGCGAACTGTAGACTCCAATATAGAAATATTTTTTGCACAGAAAATCAAAATAAAAAAAAAACACAGTCTGAATAGTAAACTGAAAAGAAAACATTGATTAACTCATAGATGCATTAAGAGGTTGTTCTGCAAGGGTAGAAAAATAAACACTACTTGGAAAAGGGAAAGAAGCAGTTTGTGAAAGGAAGAAATAATATAGTACTTATTTCTGGCTAGTAAGTCAGCATATATTCTTAGAGAACATAACATTTTATAATTATGTATAATTCACAGTGTATATATATATATATATATATATATATGAATACCTGCTCACAGTTTTGCTAATGATAGCACTCTCCATGCATCCTGCTCATACATCTCAAGCTTCAAGATAATCTACAATAAGTTCCTAAATACTGATCTCCACATTATCCTTTATTGGGGTGAAGACAATCTAGTCACCTTCATTACTTCCAAAACACAGTTTTTCATAACAGTGCTTCACAGTATAAACAACAGCAAGAGAAAAAAATATATAATAAATTTATTGAATGTACTAATATTTCACTAGAGGAAATTTTTCTAAGCCTTTTTTCGACTGGTTCCCGAGTTAGTCGATCTCTGGCACGGGCAAGGCAGGTTTTTCCTCCCGGAAACTCGGGTTTTTCGTCCTGTAAACTCAAGAAAATCGACCGTAGAACCCACATTATTTCAGACATTAAATATATTGTGTTAGGGTTAGGGACCACGAGATGGCGGCACATTTGAGCCATCTCTCTTCACTGCGCACCGCTTAATTAGTGATAGCCTTGGGCCATCTGTCTCTGATTGGGTACCCGTGGAGATTGAACTGCCCACTCAGTCTCCAAAAGTTAGATAGGGCTAAATGGCCTCGCCTACTCCCGTATACGGGAATATAAAGGCGTTAGCTGATTTTTTTTTTTTTTTACTAATATTTCAGTGGTTTTCTACCTATCATCTTCAGACAGCAAATTGCAACTGTGGAAAGCACTCATCTAGTTACAGTTTGACTTATTCAGTTTGAATTGTTTCTACAATTATTTGTTGGGCACTGTGTACCTGCCACAGTTGCAGTTTGCAATCTGAAGATGCTGGTAGAAAACCAGCAAAATACTAGTATGGTCAATAAATTAATTACAGGGAAACCTTGCTTAACACGAATTTGATATGCACGATAATCAGCACGATTGAGTGAAATGATACCATTTGCCGCTTTAAGTGAGTGATTAATAAGTTTAAGTGATTTTTTACGTTATGCAAAATTTTTTGTTGCAAAAACTTTGCATCCTTTTTTTTGCTCCAGACGATACTTCTTTATCCCATTGTTGCTTATTCTGTACAAATCTCAAATCTGCCCAACTTTGGAATACTGCTCTCACATTTGGAGTTGGTACACTTAAGATCTCTCTAAAAATTCTTGAAGATTTTTAAAAATTCTTAATGCAGTTCAGAAGAAAGCATTTCAATTGATTCATCACCCCCCCCTCTCTCTCTCACACACACAGACTCTCTTCAGCCACTCTCTCATAGTTTCCACATTGTCTCTCTTCTACAGATATTTCCATGGGCACTGTTTAGCAGGACTGACATTCATTATTTATTTTTACGTTCACTCTACTCATGAAAGGTTGAAGCCTGTAGTACATTAGTACCATGAGTGGGCTAAGGATTAATTTTATTAATTAATCCTTAGCTATTAATTTTATAATTTTTATAAACAGTGATGTGAAGTCATTAGCCTCTGTATACGAGTTGCATAGTCCTGAAGTTGCTTCAGGTGTAAACTTTGTTTGCTTATACTTAGATAAAGGATTAAACCAAGAATATAATTTCTTAACATCTTTAATTTATAGTATAACCAAGTGGAAAAACTTCCAACATCTATCTCTAATCCAGAGTATTTTAGTAATAAGATGTGACACCTTTTGACTGCTCTATATGGAAAGATGACTTCGACATTACTTCAACCTTGGTATCACTTCTGGGTCTGGCACCCACTGATGAAACCTCAATAAAGGTCGAAACCAGTCTGGGTAGTGACCCTTCCAATAATGCATAGCATCATACTGGTCTTTAAGGTTATGTGCTTTGTATTATGGGATACTAAGGCAAGTGATGTGAAGTCATTAGCCTCTATATACGAGTTGCCCAGTTCTGAAAATAGTTTAGGTGCAAATTTGTTTACTTATGCTTAAACCAAGAATATAATTTTTTGGCATCTTTAATTTATAATTTTATAATTGTTTTGCATAGCCTGGAAACCCTGCTCTAGAGAATGAATGTGTAACTTTTCAAGCCACTTCAGGCCTCCAAGTTTCATACTGGATGATAAAATTCATCTACCACATAAAACAGTCACAAGCATCCATGCCCACAGCCTGTTTGTTGGAGAGTAGTTATTCTAATGACTTAGCCATCTAGGCAAGCAATTAGATCTCCCATTTCTGCTAAGCCTACAGGAACATGAACAACATCTGTTCAGACATCGTTTTACAGTTGAACTGCTGACTCACCAAACCTGCTACTCTGTTTTTTTTTTTTTTTAATTCCATATACCTCAGTTCTGTGGACCAGCTTTTCCCTAATGACTACAACCTGCAGTCCTTTAAGAATATTAACAAATTACTTGTCCCTTGACACCAGTCGACACATGGCATTTATGAGAGGGCACAAGGCCTATAATAGAGTGGGATTATTTAAAAAAAAAAAAAATACTGTTCAAGAGATACTCATTATGAAATATAAGTGTTTTATATTAAATGCTTTATTTTTCTTTATGTAATTAACATGTATAGTAATTTAATCAGGGGTGCTTAAAGGTCAAAGCTGTATAACTGAGAGGAGACCTCCATATAGCCTTTAAAGGAATGTGGAGAACTGACCAGTGCTTCTGACCTAATGTCCAATCCTCACCTTCTCATGGTGCACCCTGTTGAGTATCTACCTGGATACTGAATGAACGAGGATGGGCTGGCAATTTGGGATTTAGCCGACCAAATTGTTTTCTTATTGGCTTAAATCAAAATACAAAATGATGGTAACAACATGACAAAATTTCATGCCGATTGGGGCGTCGCCCGGTTAAACAAAACCCCAGTTGTTTTTGCCAGGGAACCAGAACAAAACGCGAAAAGTCAGCTACTGGAACAAATCTGAAAACACACCCCAACTCAACATCACCAGAGTTAAAGATCGGTACTATCAACATAAGAAGCCTGAATGGCAAGGAAATGGAGCTAGCTGAGGAATTAGATAAGTACCAGATCGACATAATAGGGGTAACTGAAACAAAAAAGATAAAAAATGGTGAGATCTTTCTATGCAATAAATACAAAATGTTATATTCAAGCAATGACAATCAAGGAAAAGAAGGAGTAGCCATAGTATTCGACACAAAATACGAGGCTAATCTTCTTGAATGGCAGGCGGTCTCAAATAGAGTGATGTGGGCAAATATCAGAATGGGAAATTGGACAATGAGACTATTTGTGCCTATGGTCCCACAGAAGGTTCTACTAAGGTAGAAGTGGAAGAATTTTTTGAGGCTTTAGAAAAAGCAACTGACACAATGAAAACGGAAAATTGGTCCTTGTTGGGGATCTAAATAGCAGAGTAGGATATGATTGTGAGACATACAAAAATATTTTGGGAAAATTTGGAGAAAAGAGCAAAGCTAATAATAATGACAAATATCTGTTGGATTTCTGCTCAGGACATGGACTGGTTATTACTAACACCATAAAAATGTGCACAAATTCACATGGAGAGAAGAGGCAAGGAATAAGAAAAGTCTCATTGACTATGTTACTGTTGATAGTGATGTTTTCTCCCTGGTGCAGGACACTAGAGTGTACAGAGGATTTGAAATTGGAAGCGATCACTATTTAGTCTTGAGCAGGATAAAATTGAATTTCATACTGAAAAGAATAACATGTAAGAAAGTTTTAAAGCGAATAAAAGTTGAGCAGCTCTCAGATGTGAACTGTAGACTAACATACACAAAGATTATCGAAGAAAAAATGAAAGAGTTTGAGAACAGGAACCAAACCTTGGAGATTCAGTGGCAAGCCTTGAAGAAAACCCTGATTGATTCAGCCAGAAAGGCATGTGGTGAGGTTGTCTGCAAGGATAGAAAAATCAGGACTCCATGGTGGACGTAGGAAGTTAAAGAGGCAGTAAAGGAAAAGAAGAAATCATATCAAAAGTTCCTGGCAAATAAATCAGCTTTTGCTCTTAGAGAATACAGAGACAAATGTAAAAAAGCTAAACAAAAGTCATGGGAGGACTTTGGCAAGAACATAGAAAATAAATATCAAGAAATGGGCAAAATATTCTGGAGTTTGTTGAAGAAGCTTAGGAATGAAGGAAAGAGCGCTTTAAAAGGAGTTAGAGATGATAAAGGTGATATGAAAACAGGAGAAAAAGATATCCTCAAAGTATGGAGTAATTACTTCGAAAAATTGCTAAATGAAACAAGCAGTGATTGCACAATGGCGAAAAACGCTCAACAGGCATACAGTCAGGAAGAGATATCTATACTTGAAGTAAAAAAAGCAATCAAAGGCTTGAAATTTGGAAAGGCAGCAGGAGTATATGATATTCGACCAGAAATGCTGAAGTATGGTGATATAAGTCTTACAGTGGCTGCACTGCATAGTTCAGAATGCCTGGACAGAGTGACGAATTCCCAATGATTGGAGTATAGCTCTAATAGTACCCATATATAAAAAGGGAAATAAAACTGAATGTGAGAATTACAGAGATATTTCCCAACTGAGTGTTCCTGGTAAGGTTTATGCAATTATACTTGAGAAATGGTTGAGAAGAATTGTGGAAGAAAAGCTTGGTGAAGAACAAGCTCGATTCAGGTCAAATAGAGGCTGTCAGGATCAGATCTTCACTTCATGACAAATAATGGAAAATTCATGGGAATATAACAAACATCTGTATTTAAGTTTTGTTGATTTGGAAAAGGTATATGACAAGGTGCCAAGAGAGAAGCTATTCAATATGCTAAAGTTATATGGTGTCAATGGGGTATTATATCAAGCAATACTTAGTCTTTATTTGAGTTGTAAGTCAGCAGTTAGAATTGAAGAAAGTACAGGAAGATGGTTTAATGTTAAATCTGGTGTGAGACAAGGAAGTACATTATCCCCTCTGTTATTCATTATCTATATGAATCACATTATGAAGAAAAGTGGTATTAAACATGATATCAGCTCTATGCTTTATGTGGACGTTGTTATACTTCTAAATAAATCCGCTACAAGTCTGCAAGATTCCCTAACTAAATTGAATAACTGTTGTAATAGATATGGTATGAAGATCAACAATAAAATCACAAAGACAATGAAAATAGGCAGAATCATTGAAAATATCAACTGTGTTGTGAATGGAGAACCTGTGGAACAAGTAAAACTTTTCAGCTACTTAGGCACGATTTTTAGTGAAGATGGTAAATTAAATTTAGAAATAGACAACAGAATCAACAAAGTTGGTATGGTAGGAAGTCGATTGAATAAATATGATTAATATCGCTGCTAAAGTTGGCACCAGAAATAACATAGTTCAGAAGCTTTGTGGTACTATATGGGTCTCAAGTGCCACAACTCTGCAGTGCACTGCAGTGTGTCTAGTTTACAGTGCAGCACAGTATGGTGCTCCTGTCTGGCTCAATAGTTACCATGTTAATAAGGAGTATACCCTTACAATGGCTCCCGCTTTTAGCAATATTGCTCCTCTGGAACTGCGACGACAGGAAGCCTTGCTTCGTGAATATAAAAGAATTTTAAATAACCAAAATCTCCCAATACATGAATTTATTCCAGATGCTTTATCCAATAGACTAAAATCCAGAAGACCTGCCATAAAAACCGCACATAATCTTCTTAGCCAGAATGACAGTATGGTGAGCAGGTCGAATTCACTGTGGTCCCAAGCAGTATCACCTGAAATTTGCAATCACATAAACATCTTCCAAAAACCGTCTGGATTTGACCTGCCCATGAATATATGGACGACGGCTAACAGGATTCATACAGGCCAGTGTATGTGGAGACTTACTTGCAAAGTGGGGTAAGATACCAAATCCCCACTGTCCCTGTGGAGCCGAGACCCAAACCATTTACCATATAGTACAGGAATGTGAGCTGACAGCATATCCAGGTGACTTTAAGGATATCTTTGACCTATCCCCAGATGCAATCAACTGGATCAAAAACCTAAATGTTAAAATATGACTAATCTGTTTGATGCTTGTCATAAATTTCATATTTGTATTTGCCTGAATGTAGACTTTTTTTTTTAAATCATATATGTGTATCTTATCTATACTCATGTGTATTATATCTTATTGTCTTTTAATCATGTGTACAAGCCATACAATAAGTAAATAAATTGAATAAATTCATATGGAATAAAAGAGAAATTAGTCAGAACACTAAATTAGCTTATACAAGACGGTGTTCAAACCAGTTTTAACTTATGGATCTGAGAGCTGGGTCAGAAGTAAAACACTTGACCAAAGAATAGAGACCGCAGATATGAGAGTCCTGAGAAAGATTAGAGGCGTGAACAGATGGCATCAATGGCAATATCATATTAAAAACGAACATATTAGGAAAGAACTTGACATTGTCAGGATCCAGGAATGTGTTAGCAGAGCTAATCTCAGGTGGTATGGTCACTTAAATAGAATGGGCGAGGAAAGATTAGCAAAACAGGTGTTCTCTGCAGGTTGGCAGGAAAACGACCCTGAGGAAGACCAAGATATAGGTGGATTGATACGGTACAAAGTGCCTTAGATGAAGATCTGATAATGTTGGAGTCTTGACAAGTAACAGACTGATTTGGAGGAAAATTGTAGATTGGAAGTTAGTAATGATGTAAATTTTTCATGTAGTACTATCATATCCCTTGAGGGTACATGGCAGGAATTTGATGATGATGTAATTTAATTAAGTTTTAGTATACGTTCTGCATAATGTCCCATTTACATCATATAATTGTAGTATTTTAAACAGCTTTTTTCTTGAATATATGTTTAAGATTTGTACGTGTGACTTTTCCATATCTACAAAACTTAAATATATTGTATTTCCATGATTTTTGACTGTTTGTCTCAAATGAGATTTTGTTTTGATAGTCCCTGTTTGACCTGGAATTTTGACTGTCTCCTTAACAAGTATATATTCTCTTTACAAGTATTTCTTGCATACAGACTGTTCCATTCAGTATGGAAATTTCTTGGAAGCCAAAGCAAGTGTAGGATTTCTTGGAATCCTGTGGGCGTAATATGTAAGGAATCCTTATGTTTAGTTTATTTCCCTTTTTATAGATGAGTGTACTAGGAGAACTCTATTCCAGTCATCCATAATTCACCCTTTTGGCAAGGACTTCTGAATTATCCAATGTAGCATTGTAAAACTTTTATCATCCTATTATTCAAGCATTTCTAGTATTATTATTATTATTATTATTATTATTATTATTATTATTTTTTTTTTTTTTTTTTTTTACAGTAGGCTTTTCTCCATTTCTTAGTTTTTTTGAATAACCTCCAGAACATTCTACTACCCTTCTAGTATTTATCTTCTGGATTGTTATTAAGGTCTTCCCATGGTTTTTATTTCACTACTTTCCACATTGCTCATTGTTCTTACATTTTTCTGTGCAATATAAGAGTATCTGCTGACTTTGTGAGAATTTTGACTGTCTTCCTAACTTCTTGAATTCACTATGAAGTTTGAATTTTCCATCCTTGCAAATGAGTTTGCTGCATACCTCTTTGGCTAATCAGGCAATATTTTCTTTGATTTTTTCTGTTGGATCTCTAAAATTTAGTGATTTTTGTTCATAAACTCCCCCCCCCCAATAATATTTCTATATATGACTCTAATTCACTTCTGACTTTGATTCTTTTTAAAACTTTTGTATGTGTTTTTCTTTTCCATGGATACTTATTTTTATCCTGCTGTAAACATACATACATACATACATAGCTCATGGCAAAAACATGATGTTAAAAAAGAGAATCATGATGTCATTATATGGTAACAGAATTGAAGAATTTAAAATATTTTAAGTTAAAACTTTGAAGGAAAACACAGATCTAATCCAAGAAGTTGGAAAATTAAAATAAGAGGTTAAAAGTAAAAGTCTTAATATGTTATAATAAGGAAAAGAAACATGTATATCATTATAAATTCAGATCTAGGTTCGTAATCCAGGTCACAGCTTCAGGAGCCGTTTGTAAAAAGTCATTCCAGTCATTCTGATAAGCACGGAAGATGCATTCTGTTACAATATGTTGCATAGTCTGTCGTGAAGCATCACAGTCACATTCTGGAGATGTTTGTCTGTTCCATTTATAGAGAGTATCTCCACATAGGCCATAATTTGTCCGAATTCTATTTAGTACTGTCCATGTTTTGCGAGGTAGATCTGATCCTGTGATGATTTGATCACCTTTAAAGATGTAATGCAAATGTTCTTTCGTATTTTCCTTCCACATTTCTTCCCACTTTGATAAAGGATTAAAATTATTTAGCACTAGTTCTTCTGCTGCTCATAGTGATGGATGGCGAGATTTCAATCTATTGACGTTAAGAATTGGGAGATCCTGATGAATAGGTAGGTTCGGATTACCAGCAATTTTTTGGAATTCACAGACTAAAGAATTCATTCTACGCAGTTCTGTAGGAATAAGGCCTGCTAAAAGAGATAATCTGCTGTAAACAAAATGATGATCACTGCCTATTTCAGATCACTGTATACTCTTATATGCTGAACTTCTGCGAAGATATCACATAATGGTAACATCAGTAACAACTAACATCTTCGGATTTGAATCTCATGGTGGGCATGGATGTTTGCGATTGTCTTAGGCATAACTAAGATGAAAAGCCAAACGGCTATTTTTTCTGGCGAGGTTGATAAGTAAAGAGGATAAAAATCCCTTATTGTTTTTCAGCCAGTATGCGAAACTAAGATTGAAAACTATGATCTAAACGTTTCATGCCGACGAACTGTCGGCGGATCCAGGCATAAGTGACCACTTGGTAGTGCCACACCAAGGCAACTCGATGCAAAGGTGGAGCAAGCTCCCTCACTATCCTTGATATTTTTTTATAATGTAAAACTCACAGCTCCTAGGAGTTGTAGAACTGCTTTACATTATGAGGAGAGGTCACTACCCAGACCGGTTTCAACCTTTTTTTGAGGTCTCATCAGTGAGTAGCTAGGCCTAGATAATATCAAAGTTTAAGTGAAAAGAACTTACATACCTTTGCTATACGAATGCCAGAAAGGTGTGCCACTATATTATATTATTACATATTATAACTAAGATGAAAAGCCAAACGGCTATTTTTTCTGGCGAGGCTGATAAGTAAAGGGGATAAAAATCCCTTATTGTTTTTCAGCCAGTATACAAAACTAAGATCGAAAGCCTGGTGTGGGATCTTTTCTGCAGTTATTGGATGCCTAAAGTAGCCTGAAAGGTTTCTGGACTATGTGAAAAATAACTTAAAAAATGCAAAAATAAAAAAAAAGTAAAAAAAATCCTTAACACAACTACAAAAACCTATCTGTAATTTGTGGAATTTTGCAATTCATGTTTGTAATCTAGAGTAATTTATGTTAGAATTACTCCAGCTTTTCTTCCTTTTCTAGATTACCATTGTCTGAATATAACATCTTATAGCTATTATTTAGAAGTATCTCTTGTATAATTCTCCTTCTAGCTTCATTCATTTTCCATTGATGCTGCTAATGATGATGACGATTCCTGTTCTTCAGTTCTGTAGAGTTTGAGGTTATTCTAGTAGATGAATTTTTCACTCTTAGTTCAGGTTTACTAACAAAAACAGCATGGCAGGGTTGAGTGCTGGGAAATACCCACCTAGCATAACATTTGATAATGTTGTTCCATCAGATATTTGTTTGTGGTTTAAATCAATATAGAATAAAGTTTGAAAAACATCTCTGTCCCAAAACTGACAGCATGTTCTCATTTACTGATTATCATTCAGATGGATGCCTAATAATAAATAAAACAGAATGCACCTTGGAGGGGTGAGAATTAGAGATTTGGTCAGTTCTCTGCATTTCATACAAGCTGTTAGGTAGTTTCTTCCAGTTGTCTATCTAACTTCTACTTAAATAGTGTAAACAGTGATCTTTATTACATTCCATGATTTCTTGAATATTTGTCATAAAGTAAGATTATAGTCTTGAAAATCAATATTTCACCTAAACTCAGCTTGTTCTTCTCTGATTTTTCCTGTATGCATAAATGTGTAAATCATTGCTGGAACACCAAGGAAATTCCTGAATAATTCTCACATTCAATTTTTTATTTATTTTTTATTTTTTTTCATGTAGCCTCCATCCGTGAAAGGTTGTAACCCTATAACATGTTGGTACTATGGGTGGACTAAGAGATTTTTGTTATTTATTTATTTTTCCCATTCTACTTAAATACATACAATGAACTCTCTCTTCTATTGTCATTTGGAATTCAACCCTCTGACAAAGTCTTCTGAATAAGCCACACTGTATTATTCTTGTCAAAGTTTCTGGAAACCAAAAACTATGTAGACATAGAATGCAAATAAACAGTTTACTGGCTAAAATTTATTATATACAAGCCATCATTTCACTAGATTAAGCTAGCATTATCAGAGGCAATTTAACACTACACACTGAAAGGCGCTCTTCTTTAGGGATTCCTGTTATTAATGCTGATCGGTAGATATGGTGGTGCACCAAAATCTATGTAAAATCATATCATCAATTTTGTTTCAGTTAATCAGGTTCTGTAGAACTTGTGCCGCTTCCAGAAACAGTCTTCAGTTTAAACTGGGATTTGTGAAGTAACCTGGCTTTCTTCCATCTTATGAAGTAGTCTTTCTCTAAGGCATGTTGAGATAGTCCCCATTTTGGTTCTCCATTCCAGATGTATTGTTTGTTCTTTTTTCCTGACCAAAGTAGCTCATCCTGTCTGTCTGAAATATTGGATTCCACACTGGCAAGGGATGATGTAGACACTTGGGAAGGAGTTAGGGTCCAGACAATCCTTGATTTGTCTTAGGCAGGCTGGTACTTTGTTTAGAGGTTTGTATACTGTTCTGATTCGATGTCATTTTGCCTAGGAGCCCAGTTTTTCTGTTGTGCTTTTGATGTAGGGTAATGATATAGTGTATGTATAGTCTTGGTTATTTTGTGGGGGATATTCTTTTTAAGAATTTGGTGAGGGTTATTTTGTTGTATCCATTTTATTGGAATAATGTGAGTAGAACCTGTTGTTTCAGGTGCAGTGCTAATCCTGAGGATGAAATTCACTCTACCCTGGAGGCTAAAGTTTTGAAAATTCCAAGTTTCTGGGCAGGAGGGTAGTGTGAAGTGGAAGGTAGGGCCTATGTGTGTATGTGTGTGTGGGCTTACAGTAAACTTAATCTATGATCTACTTGCCTTGTGGCTGAAGTATCCAAGAAGGCAAGAGCCCCTTATTTTTCTTCTTCCATGGCGAAACTAATTCGAAGATATATTGAAGGGGCTGTTCCTGGAAGTGGCACAAGTTCTGTAGAACCTAACTAACTGTAACATATTATGGATAGTATGATTTTACATGGATTTTGGCACACACCACCCTATCTACCCATTAGCATTAACAACAGGAATCACCATGAAGCTCTTATTTTTGTGCAGCTTAGACATAGTTTTGCCATGTACTTATTTGGCTGAGATAATCTGCTTTCTTCACATTTTGTCATGCAGTCTTTGAGGCTTAGATTTATTTTTAAACTCTTTCACTTTTAACAACAGGAATTACCACGAAGAGCACCACTTTGCCCTCCATGCACATTACTGTCTTTATTATCCAGGTTATTTTAGTTTGTGTCCTCAGTGAGTATGCAGTGTTAAATTTCCTCTGATGATGCTAGCTTAAGCTAGTGAAACATTGTTTTGTAAATAATTAATTTTAGTTAGTAAGTTATTTATTTGCATTCCATGTCTACATAGTTTTATATTCCAGAAACTGCAACATGAATAATAGCAACAGCTACAGATATTTAAACATGGAAAAAATGGAAAGCCACACTCCGAAACTTTTATAGTTCCATATTTAAGCAATTTTGCTCAGGTAGACAAGAGAAAGTATGAATTTGTAGGAAATGTGATATTTTATTGGACTATGAGTTAATGAATGTGAAACAGACTGAAGAAATAAAAGATGGCGTAAATAAAAGAAACAGAAATGGAACAAAAGCTAGTGAGACCGAGGGAGTGAAAGAACAGAAGAATATAGAAGCAAAAGTTGGTGATAGGGGATCAAAAGAAAATATAAATGAGGAAATGGAAGTAAGGTGCAGCAGAATGAGAAGCAGTGAGACTACAGGAACGAGAGAGAGAGAGAGAGTGAAATTGTTGGAATGCAAGATTTGATGAAACGGGTCAAAAGGGCGAATAAGGTAGATGTAAAATGGATGAATGAGGTGCTTAAGCATGAAATCTGGCAGAAAAAGGCACTGGTAGAAAAAGGCACTTTGGAGGCAGTACAAGATGAATAATGGTAATAATCAGCTACACAAAGAATATAAAGAACAAGCCAAGAGAGTGACTCAGTTAATAAAGAGACAACAAAAGTATAGTATTAGCAGAAATTGGAAAATCAAATGCAGAAAAACTCTAGAGAGTTTTTAGATATGTGGCAAGTAGAAGGAAGAATGATTATGATAACATAATGTTAATGGATGAAAATGGTAGAAGGTAAATGCTGAATACCTCAACAATGAAGACATTGTTGAGGTATTCAGTGATCATTTTATAAGGTGTTTCATCCTCATCAGGGTGATTCTTCTGCAAACCAAATACCTGGTTTGCAGAAGAAAAAATTGTCTTTCATCAGGACAATGCACCTGCCCACAAAAGTGTTTTGGCAATGGGAAAATTAAAGGATCTGTACTACGAATTGTTGGAACATCCACCCTATTCCCCAGATTTGGCTCCCTCTGAGTTCTCCTTCTTCCCAAAACTAAAACACTTCCTTGCTAGTGATGAGGAATTAAGTGCAGAGACATAGGAGAGGATGGCTTAATTGTGAGTGAGCAGGAGATATTTGAGGAAATAAATAAACTTGATGGGCTGCCGAGTTTAAACATGGCCGTACCAGCCTTGAAGATGATCCACGTGAAGGATGTCCAAAAAGGGTAACACCAGAAATCATTGATCAAGTGCACGATATTGGTATTGGATGACCGGCGAGTCAAAGTGCATTAAATTGCTTAGCCTATAGGCATTTCCAAAGAACGTGTAGGATATATTTTGCATGAAGAATTGCAAATGAAAAAGCTTTGGTCAAGATGGGTGCCGTGCTTGCTCACAACAGATCCAAAATGCACTCGCATGAAAATATTTGAACAGTGGTTGGAGCATTTTAACAAGAATAAAACACAAAATAAAATTTTGTGTGTCGATTTATTACTATGGATGAGACTTGGATTCACGATTACACAAACCAGAATCCAAACAGCAGTCAAAACAGTGGACAGAAGGGGTTTTTCGGCATCAAAAAAAGACAAAGTTGGTTCCATCAGCAGGAACGGTCATGACATCGGTGTTTTAGGATGCTAAAGGCATTTTGTTTATTAATTATCTTGTTTATTAAAAAGGGTAAAACAATAACCAACCAGGGAATATTATTCCGATCTTTTAACCAGACTAGACAAAACATTTGTGAAAAAAGACCTGGTTTGCTGAAGAAAAAAATCGTCTTTCATCAGAACAGTGCACCTGCCCTCAAAAGTGTTTTGGCAATGGGAAAATTAAGGGATCTGCACTATGAATTGTTGGAACATCCACCCTATTCCCCAGATTTGGCTCCCTCTGATCTCTCTCTTCCCAAAACTAAAATTCTTCCTCGCTGTCAGCGTTTTTCTTCGAATCAAGAGGTGATTGCAGCTGTAGAGGGGTATTTTGCAGATCTTACTGAGAACCACTACAGGGACAGGATAATGGCGCTATAGCATCGCTGAAATAAATGTATTAGTCTTAAGGGAGATTATGTTGAAAAATAAAAATAATTTTGAAATTATAAATTCGTTTTTTCATTGTTAGGCCAAGAACTTTTCAGACCACCCTCGTAACTCTCCTGGATTCTCTAACTAAATTGAATAGCAGCTGTAACCAATTTGGCATGAAAATCGCCAATAAAATGCCAAAACTATGAAAATAAGCAGCAACATTGAAACTTCAGCTGCATTCTCAATGGAGAATTTATAGAACAAGTAAAATTTCAGCTTTTTAACAGCTTTTAGTGAAAATAGAAAATGACATTGGGATATAGACAGCAGAATAAGCAAAGCTGGTATGGTGGTAAACCAGTTGAATAAATTTATATGGAATAAGAAAGAAATTAGCAAAAACACCAAACTAGCAGTATACAAGACTGTGTTCAAACCAGGCTTAAGTTATAGATCTGAAAGATAGGTTAGAAATAAAGCACTTGATCAATGACTAGATAACACAGATATGAAAGTTTTAAGAAAAATTAGGATGACACTAATGGCAGAATCATATTAAAAATGAAGACATTAGGAAGGAATTTTTCATTGCTAGCATTCAAGAATGTGTTAGCAGGACTAATCTAAGGTGGCATGGTTGCTTAAACAAAATAGGAGAGGAAAGGTTAACAAAACAGGTTTTTGATGCCAAGATGGCAGGTAAAAGACTCAGGACAAAGACCAAGTTTTAGGTTGATTAATTTAGTCAGAAGTACTTTAGAAGATACTGAAATGTTGGTCATGACAATACTGGAGTGCTGACAAGTAATAGACTAATTTGGAAGAACACCATTGATAGGAGGTTAATAATAATGTAAACTTAATCATGTTGTGTTGTCATAGTAACCTGTACATCCCTTGAGGATACATATCATGAAATTGATGAATTTTTACATTGTATTGATTAGAAGGTCAAATCCCAAAATTATGCAATATGGTCATTGTGTAATCTCAAATATTCCTCTTATATGAGCATTTCAGGTTTATAATTTTTTTCCTATCTCAATTATTGAATTTCACACTTAATTTCAATCCTCCTGAATATTTTCTGATACTGCTCTATCACTGTTTACCTCATCTAATAATTTTTCAAAGTAATTACTCCAGGTATCTAAAACATTCTTATCACTTTTGTCATTTATTATTTCTTTTGTGGTATTTCAATGGCATTTTTGGTAGCCTACAACACATTTTGCCACCTTATATTTGTTTTCTATATTCTCAATTATATTCTGTTTATTATGATGTTTATTCTCTATTCTGAATTTTTCTTATGATTTTTGTTTAACATTTTTACTCATAACTCTTTTACATTTTATTCTGTATTTTCTAAGGACACATGCTGACTACCCAAGCCCTTTCAGTATCAGTTTATTCTTTTTCTTCATGTGCTGTATGTTTAACTTTCTTCGTTTGTTGCTTTTTCTATTTTTGCAGACAACTTTGCTAAGTCAATTATTGTTTTCAAACTCTTTTCCTTTTTTCCCCAAAATTTAGACTCTCTCAATATTGTCAAATTTTGTTCTTCTAAGACACTTCTACCTGTATCAAATTACCTAAATCTTGTCTTCCTCTGGGTCTTTTTCTGTCATCTGGACATAAAACACCTGTTTTGCTAACCTTTTCTTTCACATTCTGTTTAAGTATGTACTCTGATCTCACACTTGAACAACTCTTTTAACAGTTATACACCATTTCAGATTAGCTTTACTCACATTTTCCTGAATGCTAACAACATTAGGTTCCTTCCTTCCTAATATCTTCATTTGTAATATGATTCCATCATTGATGTCATCTGTCCATGCCATTAATTCTTCTCAGCACTCTTACATTATCTGTCATCACCAATCTTTGATCAGCTATTTTTATTTCTAAGCCAGTTCTCGGATTCATAAGTTAAAATTGGTTTGAACACTGTCTTGCATACAGCAATTTTAATATGTTGACTAATTTCTCTCTTATTCCATATAAATTTACTCAATTGACTCTTCATTATGTGAATTTTGCTTATTCTGTTGTCTCTTTCTATATTTAATTTCTCATTTTCACTAAAAATTATGGCTAAACAACTGAAATGTTTTACTTCTGCATTAGTTTTCTCTCTTCAGGGAATGCTGCTGATGTTTTCAGCATTCCTGCCTATTTTCATAGTCTTTGTCTTTTTCATACTAAGTTTCACTTTTTCATGCCAATTTTCATACCAAGGTCATTACAACAAGTCTGCATGATTCTCTGAATAACAATTTAGAGAATCATGCAGACATGTACTGGGTCTATTTAAATATATGATATCATTTTCATAAAGAGCTGAGATTAACATATTTTAGTATAAGATCTAATGCCACTTTCCTCCATAATGTGATCCACATAGATGAAATAACAGCCAAGGTAGTGTGTACTCTTGTCTCACACTTGATTTTGCATCAAATTATCTTTCTGTACTACCTTCAAATCCAGTTGATGATTTATAGTCATATACAAACAATGTATTTCTCAATATCTTCCATTTGTCCCATATGATTGAAACATTTTGAAAAGATTTTTTCTAGGCACCTTGTCCTATACTTTTTCCAGATCTATAAAACTTAAGTACAGATTCTTGTTTTATTCTCATTATCTCAGCTGTTTGTCTTAAAGTGAAAATCTGATCCTGACTACTCCTATTTGACCTGAACCCAACTTTTTTATTCTCCAAATTTCCTTTTCATAGTTTTTCTTAGTCTCTGGTCAAGTATGCATAGATCTTTCTGGAACATTCTGTCTGGAAATTCTTCTGTAATTCTTATAATCAGTTTTATATTTACTTGACAAGAGGCTTTAAAAAACTGTAGAGGGAACTCAAGAGGGGATCTCATGAGTTCCATGAGAATATTACTTGAGTCTTGATATTTTTAGTTTACCAGCAGAAGAGCGAGTCAGTTTGACATCAAGAAAAGGCAAGGAATTATCCGTTTCAAGCTCAGCAGTAAACTTAATACTTTGATGTCGGCTATTGAGATGTTCGAGATGTTTGATGTCAAACTGACTCGCTCTTCTGCTGGTAAACTAAAAATATCGATATATAGAAAACCCACACATACCAACAGATATCTGCACAGTCAATCCTATCATTTCCCTCCTCATAAGCTTGGAATAATTTCCACCTTGGGACATAGAGCCCGTTCTCTTCTTGATGATCCAAATGAACTGCTTACAGAAATAAACCATCTGAAAACTTCTTTCGAAGTTAATGGATATTCCAAGAAAATCATTAACAAATTCCTTCTTAATCCTCCCAGACATCACTCAGAAGAAACAAATAGATTCAAAAGCAATATATCTATTCCTTACATAAGTACTGTTTCACATAAATTAGCAAAAGTTCTAAAAAAATACAATATCAGAACCTTGTTCACTCCACTTCCAAAGATCCGTTCCTTAATTAGCCACCCAAAACCTTGTCATCATCAACTCAAATACCCTGGCGTATATAAAATATTATGTGACTGCGATATTCCTTATTTCGGGCAGACAGACAAATCTGTCGAAATGCGTATGGAAGAACACATGAGAGACATTACTTACAAGAGACAGCGAGCAAGTGCATTATCAAGTCATATCCTCTTCTCGGCTAATCCTAATGATAATAACCAAAGTCGCAAAGTCTGCTGGAAAAAATCTACAAACATCTTCCGTTGCAGTGACGAAATAGAGAGAAAAATTGTGGAATCGAGAGAAATCATCTTCAATCCTGTTCATCTAAATAACAACTTAAGCTACAACCTCCCGGATAGTCATTCAGCTGTAATCATGTACTGGCGTTCACGTGATGCAGCAAGCACGAACTCTCCCAACAATGCAACAAATGAAAGAACAGCTTCAAATACAACTACAACGTTTTAATGCTAATTATGTATAAAGACTGTCTATGATGTTCATAGTCTTTTAACCCTCAATGTTTAGTGTTTTTTCTTTTATAATGTCACCTGAAGAAGGCTGTTACAGGCCGAAACTAGTAGTGTGTTTATATTAAAACCTTTTTAATTAAATCTTGGTTCTAGTCATTCAATATTTTTCATAAAAATATATATATATATATATATATATATATATATATATATATATATATATACACACACACACACACACCAATAATATCAACAAATATAGAATTTTAAAGAGCTTCATGTTTTTTTTAATATTTTAACAAGAATTGCATTTGCTTAGCATAACTAACTTGATTCTGGAAATCTTGATCCTCCATTCTATTTAAAATAAGAAAGAAAGGGGAAAAAATTAAAAATTTCAGACTGTTCATCCAAAAAAGCACAGTCAGATTAAATGATCTTTAATGGCATTTCTCTTACTGACTCACTTCACTCTTGATTACACATACATTATATTTTTGTCTCTATGTTTCTTCTGTAGAAAAATTCCATAGATATCATTCCTTTTAGCTTATTTTATGTCATTCTTGAATGGCTGAATCTAAAAACAGTGACTGATTTCTTTTTCAGTTTGAACTCATTGCAGTTACTTCACCTCTCCATTCATTTCTGATTCACTCTCCTATTCATGCTATCTCTTCCTATGAGATAATCTACCTACCTCAGTCATATTTTCCAGAAATTTTAACTTAGTTGTTGACTGATTGAAACATTAAGTAGACAATTTAAATAGAAGTTAATATGATAAAACCTTTATATTAGAATTTTAATTGCACAAAGTGTTTATCCAATATCAAAGTCATCTTTGGTAAGATGAATAAAAAATTAAAACAAGACACAAATATGAAGACTCACCAATGAGAACATGCCACCAGGCACACATAAATAACATATGTAACATGGTCTAGACCAGAGGTCGGCAACGCAGTGCCCACGGGCGCCATCGTGCCCGCAGTGCATTTTTAGTGCGCCCTCAGAAAAATTACTGTAAACTGCTTTGGAGCTCGCAGTGGTAATTTTGCAGCATAGATCGCAGTATATCTGAGAGATACATTTATTGCTAGTATGTCCTAAAATGCAAGAAAACGGAAAGAAAAAACACTGCAAATATAATGCATGATGGTACAAATTAAGTGAATATTGAATCCAACATTATTTCATAGCCGAATATAGAAACTACAAGAGTTTCATGCCGAATATATAGAAAGTAGAAGTTTCGGTGGATGCAAGCATAAGTGCCTTATGGGCAACTTATAGTAAAGTTAAGCAAGCTCCAGACCTCTTTCCTTAGTATTTTCCATAAATGTAAAGCACATCTTGCAGAGGTCAGCAGCCTTTTTAATATGAAGAGCACAATATAAAATTTGAAAATTTGAAAATATTTGCACACAATCAACTGTTGAAAGTTTATTTTTCACTAGGTTAGACTATGATAAATTTAGTTTAATCCTTTATCCCAGTGAGAGCAAACAAAGTTTGCACCTGAAAATATCTTCAAGACTGAATATAGTGTTGTGTTGTACTACTTACCCAGGTAAGATAATACAACACTATATTCAGTCCTGAAGATATTAGATTAAACTAAATTTATCATAGTCTAACCTAGTGAAAAATAAACTTTCAACATCTTTCTCTAAATCCAGAGTAATTTAATAAAAAAAAAAGGTGGCAAACCTTTTGGCAACTCCTATAGGTAAAGATGATCTTGCTACTGCTTCTGCCTGGTATCTCCAACTCTGGACCTGGCTCCCACTGAAGAGACCTCAATAAAGGTCTAAACTAATCTGGGTAGTGGCCAGTCCCTTAAAGCATAACAGTATACATATCCACAAGGAGATGTGCTTTGCATTATGGGAGATACTGGGATAGGAGTGTTGGTAGCTTGCTCCACCTTTGCTACGAGTTGCCTGGTGTTGTACTACTTACCCAGGTAAGTAGTACAACACTATATTCAGTCCAGAAGATATTTTCAAGCACAAACATTGTTTGCTCTCACTGGGATAAAGGATTCAACTAAATTTATCACAGTCAACTGTGTTAATTTATCTTACATAAGAAAAACATTTTTTTAACTATCAAAATATAATAAGAATGAAATCTTTTAAAATCTTTTATAAAACATTTAATTGGCTACTGGTTTTACCATACAATTGGCTGTGAGAAGGGTAAAGATAGTGCGTGTGCTTATTTTATTTTCAAACTTGGGCGCATTCGCTATAGAGGAGTTGAAACAATAATTCCAAATAATCTATACACTTCAGAATAGACTAAATTTTGTTTGGTTACCGTATGAGTTTGTTGTTTAATATGTTTCAAAAAAAAATTTTTTTTTTTGAAAAAATGAAAAAGTAAACAAGAAGAATAAGGGGCTCGCAAATTTGAGAAAAATTTAACAAAGCGCTCGCCACTATTATAGCTCACCACTGTGTGTAACTATTATATGTTACTAATGTATACAAATATTGAAACATAAAATCCAACCTTCTTTCTTATTATAACTTCCATTTTTCTCCTCACCAAATTTATGGATTTTACATGCTTTCCTTTCACTGTGATTTTTTTTTAAAGAAAAGACAAACCTCATAAATTCAAGAGGCTATACAAGTTTATCCAGAGCAGACTTTCACAAACATCCATGTCTGTAGTGGGATTTGAATCCTCAACCTATTGGTTAAATTGCGAGATTGCAAGCATGCTATCCACTCAGCCAACCAGGCTGTTTGCTGGGACTTTCATCTACTACTTGCTATCTTTTAAAATCCTTCCTTTTACTTATAAATCATACAGCACTTTATGCACCATTTATTATGCACCCAAGATTTAAATCTCTTATAATAATGCAAATAAAAATTGCAGTTCTAATAGTGCACTCAGTCACACCTACAGCTCACTATGTGGTTGAATGAAAACTAGCAGTGAATGTGCATAGATTCTCATAACAAGAGGCTGGGTTACTGGGAGAAAATGAAACAGTGGAGTCTTTAAAATGCTTAATTTATGCAGAATTTTCTGTTTTTATTTTTCAAAAAAAAAAAAAATTCCTATATTATTTTTGTATTGTATATTAATTTAGTTTTTCCCTCTTCACAATCAAACTGGCATTATTCTGAAGTGTCATAAATAGAATCATCGTAAACTGAGGTCCCTGTATCTGTAGTATCAGCAGAACAGGGGGCCTCAGAAACTATGTCAGTGTATTCACTGACATGGTTTCAACTATGCAGTCATGTTATCATTTGTGTCTCTTCATATATTCAAGTTTGAAAATAATTTGCATTTGATAAGAAATCACATCCATGTTTAATCCTTTATGTAATCAAGTATAATCAAACAGTTTGCACATGCAGTATATTCACAACTAGGTCACTTGTATGTTGACCTCACAACACACCATATAGAAAATTGGCATCCCTTATCTGCTCCACTAAAGACCAACCTCCTCCCCTAGACCTACCTGGGGTATACCAGGTCCCTTGCAGCTGTAAGCTGTCCTACTTTGGCTAAACAGGCAGGACGGCTAATATCAGAATTTCAGAACACAAGGACTACATCTGGTTTCACCAATATAGCCACTCTGGTCTTGCAGACCATGCTCTGGATGCCTGCCATAGAATACGGTGGAAGAAAGCTATGATAATACACTGTAGTAAATTCAAATACGAAAGGCTATTCATGGAATCAGCCTCAGCCCTAAGAAACAATCCAAACCTCAACAAATTTGGTTGCATGAGACTGCCCCAAATTTGGGAAACCTACATCAGAAGACCTTCTGCCCAAACTGCCAAGAATACCTACATTGCCCACTAGGGGACACCATTAGGACTTTTAGGAGAAAGAATAGCTTCCTGCTTCGTCCTCATTTACTGTGTATTGTGCTTGCGTGCACGTGTCTTGTTTCTAAGTTCCTGTGAAAATGGCAATGTGACGTTGCCAAAATATTGGAAGTGTATTAAAATTTATTTTAATGTATATTCTATTGTACGTTGTAATTTCCTTATGCTATTTAGTAAGCATGTATAGCTAACGTGTAAACTTTTCCACGAGAAATACAAAGACATTATGGGAAGAACAACTATCCAAATCAGTTTAAAACTTTATTAAAATTCCATCAGTGGAAGCCAGACCCAAAAAGTTACTGTCAAATCAGTGCAGAAATCATATAATTTAATACAAGTAACGAATAGGTGTATTGCCTTATTATTAAAACTCTGGATCAGGAATAGGTTTTCACTTGATAACAAATAAATTATATTTGACAAGAAATTATATTTGTGGCAGTGTACCTCATGAATATAATTTCTTGTGTAATCCTTTACCAAAGGATTAAAGGAGTAAAGATTTAATGCTCTGTGAAATATAATTTACTTTGTTACCAAGTGAAAAAAAACTATCTACAACTGTTTCTGATTCAGAGTACTTTAATAATAAAATGATATACCTTTTTACTACTTATATAAAAATATGTGAAATTTGCTTGATTCTATCTTAGTAATTTCTTGGGTCTGGCTCTCACTGATGAGACCTCAATAAAGATTCAAGCCGGTATGGGTAGTGGCAGCCTTATCATAATGCAAAAGCACTATGGAATACTATGGCAATTGATGTGAAGTAAGTAGTCTATAAGCAGTCTAGCAATGAACAAACTTGATGTGCAAACTTGATTTTCTTACAGTTAGATAAAAGATTAAACAAGAATATAATTTCTTTGTTACCAAATGAAAAAAAAATTTTTCAGCACTCGAAAAGTTCATTTGCAATATGTATGACTATCTTCATAATGTAGTATATATTTTTAAGCTTTGTTCCTGTTCAAATTGAAAACATGATTTAAGTATCTTTATCAATTCTTTAAAAATTATGAAATCCTTTTAGATGTGTGGAGTTATTTCTGAACACACCAAAAAAATGTGCACAAGATCACACAGATGCCCCCAGCATACAGATGATCAGCGTAGAGCTGTTCGCATTTCTCTATTAGGAAGACACGGGTAATTTTTCTATCACATAAATGAAAATAAGCTTCATCTTTCTTTGCAGTTTTCTACTCATTACATATAGTGATAAAGTACTATAGATTTAAGGCTTGTATGTTTAAGATGATTAATAAAATTAAAAAAAAAAAACTATAACCAATTGTATATATCTGTTACTTAGGGCTGTGCAGAAGAATAACTCTGATCTCTGTGATTTATATTAAATTCCACAATATGATTAAATGCTTAATAATTGATTGAATTAGTTGATTGGAAGATTGCATACTGTTGAAAAGAATTATTTTCATTTCCTTTAATGATATAAGTATTCATCTGTGGTATACCAGAGTAGTTAATTATTTCAGTTAATAACATAGATTTGGATCCAGGCAGTAACAGGATATTATTATAAAAAAAATTTAACTTAGGAGATTGACAAAGAAAATTCGATTTTAATATCTTTATTTATGAACAAATAATATTAGTGTAAATTTAGGTATTGCATGGATGAAACAGTTTATGTATGAAATGTTTATTTCTCAAGCACTGCACTATATGCAAATCTGCATTATAAATAAAACTTATAATCTAAAGAGAAAAGGGCCCACAAACTTAGCATCATACATAAAGAAAATAAACATTATGCAAGGTTTCTGATTTCTTCTTTTCAAGATCACAGAATTTGATGAGACACAAACAAAAACAGTTAACTTGAAATTTATAAAACGCCTTTTCTTCGTCTCTCAAGAATGGCCATTGAAATATAATTAACTCATGCCTGTTTTTCTTTAAAAACAAAACAAAACAAAAAATAATAATTTGTGTACAACCTTTAAGTAAAATAATATTAACATGTTAGGCCTGTGTAGCTCAGTAGAAGTGGTGCTTGGTTGCTCGAGGTTTGACTTGAGTTCAAGTCTAGTCGCCAACTGGACAAACTTTTTCGAAGCCTTTCTTTGACCAATTCCTGAGTTTGTCGATCTCTGGCACAGGTAAGCAGGTTTTTCCTCCCAGAAACTCAGGTTTTTCATCCTGTAAACTCAAGAAAATCGACCATAGTACCCACATTATTTCAGACAGTAACATATCTTATTAGGGTTAGGTACCAAGAGATGGCAGCACTTGTTTGTCAGCCTCTTCATCAGTGGCTGCTATAATTTGTGATAGACATGAGCCAGCTATCTCTGATTGGCTACCGGTGGAGATTGAACTGCCCACTCAGTCTCCAAAAGCTAGATAGGGTATAAAGGCTTCGCCTACTCCCTATAAGGGAATTAAAGGCGTTATCTGATTTATGATTATTAAACTCTGAATGAAAAGAAATTATAACTTTTAGTGTTTCATTCAGGGTTTAACAAGATTTGACATTCCCATTGCCAAATGGCATATCAGAATAATTTTGTAGATATTTACTTATCCATGTATTTTATAAACTGTATAAAGAATTGTCAAGTACTGAATTATGATATGTTTTGTTAATTTCTTAAAATATAATTGTGAATTCTGTAAAATATTGTGCACAAAGGCAAATGGAAATAATCAGCTAGCAATTCAGAATAATTTCTGCCCAACGCACGTGTTGGGCAGAAACTGCTGAGTCATCAGAAACTCGACGCCAGAGTACATATTTGGCGCTAGTTGTTGCAAAGAAGTAAGCTGCCATATGCAGTGAGCCAAGCGGTGACGTAGAAAGAATGAAGAAAGCGGAGAATATAAAAACAGTTGCAAGGACTTAAATGCGCTCTCTTAGATATCTCTCATTGGTTAGTCTCATCGTGTTGTGATTGGAGATGTAGGAAGGTCGGGAGGCCTTGTGGAAGCAGCCGTGGAGAACCAATGGTCATCATGTAGCAAAGCGTAGATGTGTTCCTGATCCAGCAAAGGTCGTATCGGTGAACCTCTAACCATGCCGAGCTGAGTGAGCTGCAAATCAACTCTATAGCTTCCTCAAGAGATGTGCCATCCCCAAGACCGATGCCAAATCGATTTGATGACACCTAAAGAGAACCAGACAAAAGAAAGTGCCATCAAGAAGCACGTGAGAAAGGCCAAGTATGACCAAGTCCCGGGTAAGAGAGACCTTTGTTAATTTTGAATAATTGTACCCAAAGAATTTGTGTTTCTTGTAGAAAGAACTATCTAAGTTGAAGCTTTATAAGTGAAAGAACTTTAGAAATTATCTATAGGGATTAAGAGAGACTCTTAAGTGAAATTTGAAGGCCTATGTGAGACATTAGAAATGATATATTTAGTTGTGATTAATATGAGTTCCTTTAAGGAAAGAAATATGTGAAGGATTGTGTGTTTCTAAAATGAGTTAATTGTTTTAAATTAATCCCTTATGTACAGTGGGAGGTGTAGTGTAATTAAGCTGAGAATTCTCAATTATTTGTGTAGTCAAAGTATGCTAGAAATAATTCTTTATTGTGCAATATTTGAACTTGACCAATTAAATGTTCTTTGTTAATTTAAACCATGGAATTGCCTGATTTCTTTCCATTGCACTGCTCATTCCAGTGTGAACCAAGGTGGGGAGATATTTAAAGTAATATGGGCTACGACTGCAGTGAATAGTAAAGTATAATTGAATGAGTGAATTGAGAGACTTAAGCAAGTGTTTAGATCATTATTATAGTATGCCAAGCTGGAGAATAATTTGTTGACGTTACTCTGTCTAATTGTCTAGAACGTAGGGTGGCGCAGTATAAAAATAAATTTTCCCTGCGTTCAAAAGGAAATTAACTCTAGCTTAAGATAAACAAATTGGTGCTCCCCCCCCATGGCAATCCCTTATTGTTTAAACTACATGTGCTGTTTAATGATAGTGATTGAGCCAAAATGAAGCTCGAAGACTGCAATAAGTGTTAAATGTGTGTATGCTTAGTTAAAAGTAGATTATTTGAGTAAGAACGTAGTTTGAACAAATAGAAGATAAATAATAGAAATAAAAGAAGTAAAAAATAAGAAAATAGAAATACAACATGATTTTATGATATTAACATGTTGTCTCTAGCATATCAGTTCCTTTTTCTATTTCTTTGGAACATAAAGATAAGTTTAAAGCTCCCTTTTTTCTTCTGGAAACTCCTTCCTTATCCTTGAGTACAAAAATTTCATCGCTTTCAAGTTTGTAACATTTAACTAGAATAAGTTTGCTGCCTAATATATCAAAAAGAACTGTCCATTACTTTGGAAAAGTTATATAATTCTTCTTATCACTTTTATCTGCAATCCAACTTAGCTTTCTTTGAAAGAAACCTATCTGTCAATTTTGGAAGAATTGTTAGTTTCTCTTTCTCTCTTTTCCACCTTTTTTTGGCTTAAGAATTCCTTTATATTTCTCCTCTAAACTTCCAGCTTTTAGAATATATTCTGTTCTAATCAACAGCTGTTCTATTTTTTTCTCTCACTATATCAACTTCCTCTTCAGAAATACAAACTTTGCGCAATCATGCTACTGGCTGGTGCAGCAAATAACATAGTGGTGAGACGAAAGTAAAAGCATCACTTATTGTTGTTAAAAAAGACTATTTCTTCATTAGCAAAAGTTTCATTGAAAATTTCAATATTTCCTTATCTCAAGTTTTTTAAGTTACATATATTTATTATATATTTTAAGTTACGTGGATGTTTGTGATTGTCTATGGAAATACTAGTGGTGGTGGTGATGGGCGGTAGATGTTGTTGGTGTAGTCATGGTTAGTTGTAGTTGGTGGATTTGAGTGATGGAGACAGAGAGTTGTAGAGTAGGTGCCCTTCCTCGATGAGTCTTTGGACTCCCTGGAGGTGTCATATAATAATGATAATGATAATCTCCTTCAAAATAGTTCCCTTCTGACACGCAGCTGCATACATTGCTGCCAACGTTCAAAGCAATTCTGCAGATCATTTTCTGAAAGACTGTTGAGGATCTCTGTTGTTTTTGCTTTCACATCTTCTACTGACAAAAAATGGGTTCCTTTGAGCACCAACTTGATCTTTAGGAAGAGGTAGAAGTTGCAGATTTCTTCAGTTTCACAAGAAACTCAATGTTAACTCACTGTTCACTCTTGCACTCCAACATTTTCCAACCAAGGGTAAGAAAATGTCTATATTTGAACACACGTTCACTCATACTGAGTAAAGCGATGGAATTGAGCCTTGTCTCAAGGTGACAGGTTAAAACATGCTGTATAACCATCTCTTGGTCTCCCCCCCCCCCACTGTCTGTTCATAAGCTATAGGGTTAGTCCAATTTTTTTTGTGTCGAACCTCGTATTTTGCAAATTCAAGTTAACTTATTTACTCTAAAGTCTCTTTTTGGGCACCATGGAATAACTACATAAATACATACTGTGGAAAGGATTAATGATGAAACTATCCTATCCTCATCTGTTCCTTAGAATAGGTTGAGTCCCCCTAATTATGAGCTTATGACGAATTAATGCAGTCAACTCATCATTCCTCTGCTGCATCCCCTAGGGGCAAGTATTCACAGAGCAAGTTTGCCTGTTCTGGGGGACAAAAAAAAACAGAGTTTCCAGGTTAAAAAAAACCCATACCTCTGTATAAACTGGCTAACTCACCTTTAGTTGAAGGAGACCAGATAATGATTCCTCACGTCTTGGATGGGAATCAAACCTGGGCCTTTCCAGTCAGAGGGCTTTGACTGAGCTATGGAGGCTCAATGATGAAACTACAGAGAAGAAAGTAGCATGAAAATCTATTACAAAGAAATGTATTCAGAACAGCAAAAATGGGTAGCCATTTTTGCTGTTCTAGTAGATAGCATCTCTGCATTGCAGGCAGAAGATTTGAATCTCTATAGCATAAATGTTCTCAAAATCATCTACCACCTAAATTAAAGATACCAAGAAGTTATATTCTTGGTTTCATCCTTTACCCAGGTGTGTAAGCAAGCAAATTTTACTTGTATATAAAGGCTAATGATTTCATATCGATTGCCCTAGTCTGTTAGCCTCATAAATATCCTCTATATATATAAATAGCCCAGTCATGAAGTTACTTCACAAGCAAACTTTGCTTAAACTTGGGATAAAGGATGAAAGCAAGAATATAACTTCTTGGCATCTTTTAATTTATAGTATAACCAAGTGAAAAACACTCGCTTTTAACATCTCTCTCTAATCCAGAGTATTTTAGTAATAAGGTGTGACACCTTTCGATTACTTGTATATGAAAATATGATGAATAAATCTGAAAACAAATCCCAACTCAACATCACCAGATTTAAAGATCAGTACTATCAACGTAAGAAGCCTGAATGACAAAGAAATGGAGCTAGCTGAGGAATTAGATAAGTACCAGATCGACATAATAGAGGTGACTGAAACAAAAAGGACAAAAACTGGTGAGATCTTTCTGAGCAATAAATACAAAATGTTATATTCAGGCAATGACAATCAAGGAAAAGAAGGAGTAGCCATAGTATTCAACACAAAATACGAGGCTAATCTTCTTGAATGGCAGTCAGTCTCAAGTAGAGTAATGTGGGCAAATATGAGAATGGGGAACTGGACAATGAGACTTATTTGTGCCTATGGTCCCACAGAAGGTTCTACTAAGGTAGAAGTGGAGGAATTTTTTGAGGCTTTAGAAAAAGCAACTGACACAATGAAAAAGGAAAAGTTGGTCCTTGTTGGGGATCTAAATAGCAGAGCAGGAAATGATTGTCAGACATACAAAAATATTTTGGGAAAATTTGGAGAAAAGAGCAAAACTAATAATAATGGCAAATATTTGTTGGATTTCTGCTCAGGACATGGACTGGTTTTTACTAGCGCCATGTTCCAACATAAAAATGTGCACAAATTCACATGGAGAGAAGAGGCAAGAAATAAGAAAAGTCTCATTGACTATGTTATTGTTGATAGTGATATTTTCTCCCTGGTGCAGGACACCAGAGTGTACAGAGGATTTGAAATTGGAAGTGATCACTATTTAGTCTTGAGCAGGATAAAATTGAATTTCATATTGAAAAGAATAACATATAAGAAAGTTTTAAAGCGAATAAAAGTTGAGCAGCTTGCAGATGTGAACTGTAGACTAAAATACAGAAAGATTATTGAAAAGAAAATGAAAGAGTTTGAGAACAGGAATCAAACCTTGGAGATTCAGTGGCAAACTCTGAAGAAAACATTCATTGATTCTGCCAGAGAGGCATGTGGTGAGGTTGTGTGCAAGGATAAAAAAATCAGAACTCCCTGGTGGACACAGGAAGTTAAAGAGGCAGTGAAGGAAAAGAAGAAAGCATATCAAAAGTTCCTGGCAAATAAGTCAGCTTTTACTCTTACAGAATACAGAGACAAATGTAAGAAAGCTAAACAGTGTGTAAAACTAGCTAAACAAAAGTCATGGGAGGACTTTGGCAAGAATATAGAAAATAAATATCAAGAAGGTGGTAAAATATTCTGGAGGTTGTTGAAGAAGCTTAGGAATGGAGGAAAGAGTGCTGTAAAAGGAATTAGAGATGATAAAGGTGACATGAAAACAGGAGAAAAAGATATCCTTGAAGTATGGAGTAATTACTTTGAAAAACTGCTAAATGAAACAAGCAGTGATGACAGCACAGTGATAAAAAACACTGACTAGGCATGCAGTCAGGAATACATATCCATACTTGAAGTAGAAAAAGATATCAAAGGCTTGAAATGTGGAAAGGCAGCAGGAGTAGATTATATTCGACCAGAAATGCTGAAGCATGGTGGTCTAAAAGTCTTACAGTGGCTGCACTGCATAGTTCAGAAGTCCTTCAGAATTCCAAGTTAGAATTGAAGGAAGTACAGGAAGATGGTTTAATGTTAAATCTGGTGTGAGACAAGGATGTACATTATCCCCTCTGTTATTCATTATCTATATGGATCACATTATGAAGGAATGTGGTATTAAACCTGATATCAAAATTGGAGATGTTAATGTCAGCTCTTTGCTTTATGCGGATGATGTTATACTTCTAAATAAATCCGCTACAAGTCTGCAAGATTCTCTGACTAAATTGAATAGCTGTTGTAATAGATATGGTATGAAGGTCAGCAATAAAAAGACAAAGACAATGAAAATAGGCAGAATCATTGAAAATGTCAATTGTGTTGTGAATGGAGAACCTGTGGAACAAGTAAAACATTTCAGCTACTTAGGCATGATTTTTACTGAAGATGGTAAATTAAATATAGAAATAGACAACAGACTCAACAAAGCTGGTATGGTGGGAAGTCAATTGAATAAATTCATATGGAATAAGAAAGAAATTAGTCGGAACACTAAATTAGCTGTATACAAGACAGTGTTCAAACCAGTTTTAACTTATGGATCTGAGAGTTGGGTCAGAAGTAAAACACTTGACCAAAGACTAGAGGCTGCAGATATGAGAGTCTTGAGAAAGATTACAGGCGTGAACAGATGGCATCATTGGCAATATCATATTAAAAACGAGGATATTAGGAAAGAACTTGACATTGTCAGCATCCAGGAATGCGTTAGCAGAGCTAATTTCAGGTGGTATGGTCAATTAAACAGAATGGGAGAGGAAAGATTAGCAAAACAAGTGTTCTCTGCCAGGTTGGCAGGAAAACGACCCAGAGGAAGACCAAGATATAGGTGGATTGATACGGTACAAAGTGCCTTAGACGATAGAAATATAAGATCTGATAATGTTGGAGTCTTGACAAGTAACAGACTAATTTGGAGGAAAATTGTAGATAGGAAGTTAGTAATGATGTAATTTTTTCATGTAGTACTGTCATATCCTGTACACCCCTTGAGGGTACATGGCAGGAATTTGATGATGATGATGAAAATATGATTTCTGCATTACTTCAATGATTTGTATATAAATTAAAGATCCCAAGAATATTATTTCTTGGCATGTTTAAGTGGAAAGAGAAAAGAAGTATTAGGGAGAAAATATATATATAATTATATACCTAGATATTATTTGTTTGAATATGCTTATATAAACTACAATACACTTAACATTAAACACTGTTTATTTGTCCAGAATTTTAAAACCATGCACTTAATATTAATATACAATTTATTTCTCTGTAATTAAAAGTAATACTAATTGATTACAAACATTTAAATTATTCAGTTAGCCATTGTTACATACAAATCATTGCATGTAAATTGTTTAACAAATTTTTCTGCTTGGACCTTCATGATTGATCCTTCTGAGAATTCAGCACTTTGTGTAGTGTACCATTGAAGCAGTGCTTTGTCGACATTTGTAAACTCACACTTGATATATTTTTAGTTTTGGTTATGTTGTTTTCCAGCACTGATATGCAAATATCTGATATGTAATCATCTGCAGTGTCGATACTATTGAAGAGGACAATATTTTTTGCGCCATGTTCTAACTCATGAATAATTTTGACTTTTTCAAGAACCGAGAGACACTTTCTTTTAGTAGATATGTTTCCAACAGAAGGTTTCATTTTTAATTGATTTTACAGTTGTGACAATGTATGGGTAAAGTGAGGGAAAAATGCTGGAAGTTAGACACTGAGAGGTAAGTAGAGTTGGGATGGATCCCAAGGGCAAGATTAGGTTATAAACTGGGTGTATAATCAGATGCAGGTGGTTATAAAAGCTAAGTTGCTCCTTTCATTTTTGTCTTTTCCAAGAACTACACAAGCAATTAAGAATGTTTGTAGAGATGCCAAAATTTGTACAATATATCCTTGTAGTGAGCAGTTGTATGGGAATACGTGTAAATTAAAAACATTATGGCCCTTAGCTTGTTACAGCCATGATCTCATTATTTCCATGCTCGACACTGGAGAGGAAGTTCAACTGTGTGTGTGTGTGTGTATATATATACACATATACATGCACACACATTGCTTGGCAAGAAGTCAATGGACACTCCCCACCCCTTGGGCAAGGTGCATCTTGCCATGTAATTAGTTGTGTGTTTGTAGCTGGGTATCAATTGGAGGAATATGATGCTCCCAAGTCAGTACAACTGTGTCTGGATGAAATGGCTGTAAGAAGGAACTGATTGAATTTGAAAGAGGTATTGTGATAGGATGCCATGTTACAAGCCTATCTGTTTGCAAATTGTTGACAAATTGGACCATTCCAGATCAACAGTCAGTTATACCATACTGGAATGGAGGCACAGGGAGTCAATTGCTAGCTACCTTCAGTGGACGACCTGCCACACTCACCAAACATAGGATGTTACAAAGGATAATATGTAAAAACTGCCATTCGTCAGCCAATGTGCTGAATGCAGAGGTCTGGGTATCGACTGGAATACAAATCTGCACAAAACCATTCAGAATCGAGACTCACAACATGGGTTTCCATGGTAGGACTGCAGTATGGAAGCCCACATTACCTGAACCAACATACAGCATCATCTTCAGTAGTGCAAAGAGCATGTATAGTGGGTCATGAAAACTTGGAAAGCTGTGTTATGAAGCAACAAATCACACTGTACCCTCTACCAAGCAGATGGACGGGTGTTGATGTGACGGATGCCTGGTGAACATCTCTTACTGGAATGCATAATCCCAACTATGAAATTTGGAGGTGGCGGTGTGATGGTATGGTCCAGTTTATCCAGTTTAGTCTTAGACCTCTGTTTATGATGCCACAAACATTGAACTTCGAAAGGTATATAAACATTCTGGAACTGACACTGTTTCTTTCAGCAAGAATGGTCCATAATTCCCATTGATTGCTATCATACACTTGTGGATAGTATACCCATAGGATTGCAGAGGTCTGGGCTCATCACAGTAAAGGGAGATCCTACATCTTATTAAGGTGGGTGCCACAGCTGTTGGCTGATTGTTGACCTAGGATGGCCCAATTTGCCAAACAGATAGGCCTGCAACACCTCTTTCAAACTCCGTCAGTTCCCTTCTCACAGCCCTTTCATCCAGACACAGTTGCACTGACTTGGGAGCATCATTTTTCTCCATGGCTATGAATATGTGACTTGTTACATGGCATGGTGTACCTTGCCCATGGGGTGTCCATTGATTTTCTCCCAATCAGTGTATTTTCCATAAGCAGTTCTTCTAGGTATACCATAAAAGTCACTTTTCCACTCAGACTATAATCATGTGCAAGTTTCCCTCATAATGCCCTCTCCACAACCACTCCCAACCTCACTTCCTATGCCACTACAGAAGGTACTAGATGGGATGACCTCCGAAACTTTTACTCTTCCTTACCACAGTAAGGAAGAGTAGAAGTTTCAGACTACGGCTTCCCCTCTTCTGACCCAAACACCAGCTGAGACAGTTACAAAAGTTATTCTCACCATTTTGGAGATCTTCATTTCCCTTTTTGCCCAATCTTTCCAAAATTCCTACTTACTTTCCAGGCCATGGTTCAATAACAACAGGTGTATCAAGGTAGTGGAAATAAAAACTTCAGCGTTACTATATGTGGTTTGTTGCAACTCCAGCTTCATACTCAGCCTATTTAATGTAAAGCATGCACCAAATGTAAAGTAACTATCAGAAAATCCAAATCTGAAAGGGAATAACAGGAAACTTGCCTCCTGTCCAAATTGCGAACATTTGATAAGGTCATCAGATGCCACTTCTGGTCACCTGTGCTTCTCCTTTGTTTCTCATCAAGGTGGCACCAACTTTAGGTTCTGTAATAAAGTTGGTTCCTAAAGCTGACTTATTGCTGCCATTCTTCTCCAACTCTCTGCATAGATGATCAAAGCAAATTTCCTGCTGTTATTACTACTACTACTACTATCAGAAACAGAGCATCATATGCTTTCTGTGATCTTTCAGCAAAATGACATCAAAAGGATCTTAAATAACTTAGACATCAAAACGGTTTTCCATATCAATGGCTTCTTAACAATAGTACTCAAAAGTGGTGGTCCAGAACTGCACCTGTCCTATTACATATCCACAATCTTCTGTACTCAGCTGACAGTTATCCCAATAAAAGAAAGCATATATCTAGCACATTCCAAAAAAATGAAAATTGAAGTCTGTCATGAAACTCTGAACTGATCCCCCATCACCTCATTTCCCTCTAAAATAATGGAGAGGATCATCAACAGTCAGATTCTTCTCTAATCTAGAGATCCACCAACTAATATGTGACCCTAATCTATAGATTCTGCTACTCTTAGAGACCTGGCAGGGATGGAAAGGTTTGGAGAAACATATGCTGTTGCCCTTACCATTTCCAGAACATTCAATTGTGGCATTGATGCCTCCTCAGTAAACTGTCATCCTTCAGTCTAACTCTGCCCTCTGCAGTCAGGTAGTTTTCTCTCTGCTCATTCACTATATGTCATGTAGATGGCTTTCTTTCTTTCTTCAAGATTCTCAACCAGTGTAAGCATGCTTTAAGTCTTTGTTCTATCGCCTACTTTATTTTTCCTATACACAAATGACTTACTCTCATTCGGCAATAATCCTATCCACAGTTTTACTGACAGTAATACACTTCATTCCTTCTCCTACTCATTTGATAAACCATGCCGTGCAGTGCCTATGCTTTAAGGTATTCTACAAACATTGCCTTAAATGCTGATCTCCTTACCATTTTTGAATGGAACAAGAGTAACTTGGTCACTTTCATTATTTCCAAATGCAATCTTGCCTTCTCTCTCTCTCTCTCTCTCTCTCAAAAAAAAAAAAAAAAAAAAAAACACCTACCTTCAATAACACACATATCACAAGATAGAATCAGATATGACAGCTGTGCAAATAGTATGGCCTCCCTTGATGAGTTCCTGACTTCCTGGAGGTTTCTTTTAATAATAATAAAATTATTAAAAAATAAAAATCAGAAACTATTATTTCATGCATTTTAAAATGTATGAAATAATAGTTTCTGATTTTTTGGGGGAAATATTTTGGGTATTTAGTATGAAACTTGTGTTTATTTTTGTTTTACTAAGTTATGAATATATTAGTTGTGTCACAACAAAGTTTTCAAAAGCAATTGAAGAGGAATCTGACTCAGATGTATATTGAAAATTGTTTTTGAAACATTTCAGAGTGAATTATAACTGCCAAATGTTATTGTTTGAAAATAGTTCTGTTTATGGATGCACATCCAATTTCTTGATTAGCAGCTTCAGTACAGTTACTATTATTAGTGGATTGCATAACATTGTTCCATAATAGATGCCTGTTTAGCGAGACTGAATGTAAAAAAAAAATTATTTTTGGTCTGGAGGGTGGAAATGAATGAATGTTACAAAATGGAGTCATCAGAAGAAAAAGATAAAAATATTATCTGGATCCTCTATGAATTTATAATAACAAACTCATTTATTTTTTGATATTAAATGAAACTTTTATGAACTTTGTACAAATCTTAAGTTTTTTAAATTACAGAAGCATCCTTCCAGAAACATCAGATGATGTACATGTCGATGTTGATTCTTTTGAAGAAGACAGTCATGTTCTTCGTTTATGGGAATCTGGAAATTCAGCTAATCCTTCCCCTGCTGACTCTTCTTCCACTACTAATGGTTAGTTTAAAAAAAAAAAATTAGAATGACAGTAGACTTTATGTTATATTTTCTGTGTGACTCTGAGATGTTGATTATGTTTAGTTTAAATATAATCAGCATAATAAAATATTAATATAAGAGTATATGTATGCACACAGAAAGAAAACAAATAGGACACTGAGTACCAAATGCCATAATCCTACAGTTGCTAATTTGTGTCCTCTCTACAGGAATGATAAGGAGATCTCACGTTATGAAATTTTTTGGTAAGGTGAGACAACCATATTTATTTCAGTTTGGTGAATGTTTTAGAGCTGTGGCATATTACACAAGCAGGTCAAAATCTGGATCTGCATAATAAAGAGGGTTCTTACCTCTGAATATGATGTTCTGAATCACTGACATTGCCTGTAAATATAGATTTTATATGTTTTTTTGTGTGTGTGTGTGTGTGTGTGTTCATCTTCATTCAGGCATTTATTACAGTTTGGCCAAATTATGCTAATTTGTAGGAATAGAGGAGTTAGTAGATGCCAGAATAGAGCCTTTGTAGCTCAGTCAGTTTCAACAAAGCACTTTGGTTGGAAAAACTTGGGTTTGAAACTCATCCAGGATGTGAAGAACCTTTATCAAGGCTTTTCAGTTGAAGTTGAGATAGCTTTTCTTATATAGAGGTAGAAGGTTTTCTCCAGGAAGCTCCGGGTTTTTCATCTTGCAACCAGGCAAACCTGGAAGGATATCACAAAGAATTTATTTACATACAAGAATGTATATTTAGGCATATATATTGCTTAAATAACTAATGCCGTTTGTCACTAATATGTTATAGTTTATTCATTCTATAATGGTTATTAAGAGCTAGCTACTAATTTATGCAGAGTTTGTTTATGTAATCATACTAAAAGTAGCAGTAATTGAAGTATTTATTTTTATAATTCCAAGTTTTGGTGCAACATTATTTGATATTTTAAAATATTAGCATTTGAAAAATTAACAAACAAAAGAAATAATAATAGAAAAGAAAGGCAGTCTGACTCGAGAATTCAGTGAATAATGCTTAACCAATGTAGAAAAGATTAACATTATTCTTAATGAGCAACACCAATGAAAGTTCATCTCCTCATAGATGCAATGTTATTCTAAATGACATTCACTGTAGCAAAAGGGCCAAAGGAATAGTTTATCACAATGAAAGGTTTGACTGTAGCATCTTGTGCTTGATATACCATTTTAAGGGTAAATAGATTACATCTTCACAACATTTAAAAACAGTCAGCTGTAGTTGACTGTATGTAGGAGTTTCAGCATGGAGTTGGCTTTTGTATTAGAAACATCATTATATCAATTGATGGTTAGTCGTATTGACAAGTTGAAAGTAGCCCTTTCTTTCATAAACACACAGTGATCAGCATTCGTTATGATACATTATGGAGACAAACTACCATGTAAAAGTAATAACTTCAGTTTAATATAAACCGAAATGATTACCCAATGTTTCAACCTTCATATTGAAGTCATCGTTGCCTGGATTGTGTATATATATATATTTATACACACACACACACACACACACACACACACACACACACACACACACACACACACACACACACACACAAGGAGACAAACTACATTACAATAAATACAGTAAGCTAAACTCATACTGATTTGGTTGGCCATTAACACCACTGGCCTGAAAATTTGAAATTTTGATTAATCATTATAATCTAAACAATTATAATGGCCTAAAAATCCCAAGAATATGGGTGACACACATTCGCCCCACATAACTTCTGTTTCAAATTCTCCAGCAAACCCTCATGTTAGAACTCTAAGCAATAATTTATTTCATGCAGCTTTTATTTCATATATTGGTAATTGATTCACCAAATTAGTGTGACTTTAGCTTACTATGTGCATTGTAATGTAGCTTGTCTCTTTGTATATATCTTGAAAGAGGTTGAAACGTTGGGTGATTATTTCGGTTTATATTAAATTGAAGTTATTATTCTTACATAGTGGTTGCGAGAATGACAGTGGCCTTACTTGAAATTTCCATTATGCAGAAGATCTTGTAGTTTTAATAGTTAAATATACTGTTGAAATGTGAAACACATTTTTATTTGCATCTCATATTCTGATTATTTAAAAACTGGATAATTATTTCTAAGAATATGTTAAAAGGATTCAACTTTTTTTGTTGTTGTTTTATTAGACTCTTAAAAGAAGGGTAAATTATCCATGTTTTCCACCAAGTAAGCAAACTGATAATTTAGTTAACTGACACAAACTCACATTCCATAGTACAGTCAGAAAGGACAATGCGACAGAATTATTATTATACGGGCACCTCCATAGAGTTGGAAGACTTATCACAGGGGCACCCAATCTATGCACACAATCTATCATACTGCTCCTTGAATCCATTAACAGACAAAGCACTCACACTTGACTATGGCAACCCATTCCACTCATTCACAACTCTTCAAGCAAAAAATCTAGTCCTCACACCCCTACTAACCACACCTTATTCAACTTCCAGGGATCACCCTTTGTTCTGTTCCCTCCCAAGTGCTGAAACTTTTCCCTTGCATCTCTCCTATAAAACCTTTTAAGCAACTTAAACATTTCTATCATATCCCCTCTTTTTTCTCCTATCAACCAACTTCTGCAATCCACACACCTTCAATCTATTCTCATAGGGAGCATTCCACAGGCCACTCACCATCTTGGTCACTCGCATCTGAATCCTCTCAGCCGCTTCCTCATCCCTAAGAAACCCAGGCGACCAGACTTGAGCACAGTAATCCAGATGTTGGTGTTTTAAGGCCTTATAAAGAGCATTAATATAAGCACTTATATAACTTCCTTATCTCTACTTGTTAATGTGTTCTTCAATAGCCCAGTAATCTTATGGGCTACCTTAGCAACCTTACCAATATGTCATCTAAACTTTAACTCTCTGTCTGTCACCACCCTAAATCTCTATCTCATCTATTTCCTTGAGTACAGTGCCATCAATGTGATACACAGCTTGTTATCTGTTTATCTCAAAATGCTTAACTTTACATTTCTCAACATTAAACTGACACCTATTAACTTTTGCCCATACTGACAGCCTATTTAAATCATCCTGCAAGCTCTCCACATTGCCTTGATTAACTATTACTCTACCTAATTTTGCATTATCAGCAAACAACTGAATATTTCCTTTTAGGTTATTTCCTATATCTTTATGTACAAATTAAACAGCAATGGTCCCAGCACTGAACCTTTGGCACACCACTAGTCGCCTGTTTTTGCCTCAATTCTGTCCCTCCATATAACACTTTTTTGATATCTGTCCAGCAGCCACCCTCTTATCCACTTAACCAGTGTCATATCCATCCCCATTAGTTCTAATTTGTGTAACAGAGTTCCATGTGGTATTCTGTCATATGCCTTGCCAAAATCCAGCAAAATCATCATGTAGCATTTCCTTTATACAACGCAGCTGTTACTCTATTATAAAAAGTTAATAAATTACTAAGGCATGACCAACCTTTCATAAAGCCATGATGACTCTCTTACAGTATCGTATTTTTATCTACCCATTCTTGAATTCTCTTTTTTACCAATTTTTCTAGTACTTTTACCACCATGCCTGAGATACTGATTGGTCTATAATTTGCTACTGCAGTCTTAGAACCTTCCTTATGCAAAGGAATTATTGTGTCCTCTTAAATTAAAGAGCTTAGTCAAAGGCATTGCCACTTCCCTTGCACATTTTCACAAAACCCTAGCTGATATCCCATCTTATCCCACAGCTCTATTTACATTGAGATTCTGCAATATCCTAAGAACCTCCAATTCATCCACTTCTGTTCCCACATTAGTGTCTGTCACAATAGGTTAAAGCTATAACCTCAATAGGATAATAAACTCTTGCAAAGTTGGTATATCATCACAAAGCAGATAAAATAGAGGGTTACTGAGCGATCAGTAACTCAACTATTTTATCTGCTTCTGTCTTCTTGTGACCAACATCACTCATTAATCTGATTTTGCTTTCCTTGCCATGCTGGTCACCTTTCTCTTTATATACCCTCCACATCATTTTCTTCTTTTGCTGGTGATGCTTAATGATATTACTCATCCCTCTAACACCTACTCATTAACCCTGCTTACCCTAGGTATATAATTTAATACTGCTTCCTGTAGATGATCTTTAACTATATTCCACTTTAACTATATTGTACTACTAACATCCTTACCTTGCAGTGTTTTTTGCTATGGTATAGATTTAAGCTTATTCCTGAGCATGTCATAATCACCTGTCTTGTAGTTCCACAAATATCCCTTCTTGATAGAATACTCCTCATGTTTTACATTCTCCAAAGTCAAGATCACATGGTCACTTTCACCAATTGGAGTCAATGTTGTTACCTTGGTTATGGATAGCACTTCTGATTCTATGACCAGATCTGACACTCTCCCACCCTTAGTCCTCTCCATCACATGCTGCCTTAAGTAATTATCTCTTAGCAGGTGTATAAATTCTATTTCCTTCTTGCCATGTGATCTTTCTTACTTCCAATCTATATCTCCATAGTTGAAGTCCACCATAATAATCACTCGACCTGTACTCATTGTACTAATTTGTCAATACATGTCTTCCAGAACATCTGTGGAACTCCTTGGCCTATAGCTACAACAACTGTATATTTTGTCTTAGTGGCCTTAATGTCCCACTAGATTGCTTTAAATGAACAGCCACCTTCTCCTGTCTTCATCTATTCTTTTTGGCTACAATTCATCCGATATCATCAGCAGTCTATGTTCTCTATCCTCCCTGAAAATACTAAACCCTTCACATTCAATCCCTGTAACCACATCATCTGCTGATAGCCAAGTTTCACTAATGGCTATAACTTTTGGCAAAGTTGCACTAACCAATGCCAAAAACACCTCCCTCTTGTTCCCGATGCTTCTGTCATTAGTATGTAGACACTGCAGCATCCCTTTAGTCCTCCCCCACCTTTACTTTCTGTATTGACTACTCTATTCAGTATTTTTGCTTGAGAGACTAGATTCCTCACTTGGTCATTCTCACACTCATTCACTCACTTCATGGGTGCCTTTACACAAACTCACCTGCCTCTACCCTAATTGCTTATGTTTCCTTGAATTTGCACTTCAGCATGGTTGGTGAACAAAGCTATATCTTGACATCTAACACAGAAAACATTCAGATGCAGTCCACCAGCATTGTACAAATCTTTCTTTATATCAAACAGAGATCACAAATTCTACATTATTCCTTTTGCACAATTTACATATAGTCTCATTCGCCATCAATGCCCTCTTCCTCAATTTGCCTCTATCGTAGTGTGGTAGAAGACTCACAATCTTCACCTCCACACTCTTCAGTTTTGCCTCTTCTAACAACTCCTTTACATTCTCATCATAGAATACTTCTCGCCTCTCAGATAATTTTTTACCAACCAAGACAATCATTTCCTTCGACTTATCTTTTTGCATCTGGATGACGTGACCAGTATTGTGAATTTTTGCACCTGAGAAACAAGATTTTGTCATACTTTCTTTAGGTCCTCCCCTCAATCATTGAGGTGTCCATACATAATTTTCTCTTTAACTTGTTTTTCTTGTTTGTTTGGTCGGTCTTTATTATTCCTTTGACTCCCCTGCAATTTTTCAATTTAGTGCTTTGTCCTATGAATGATAACATTTAAGTTCGCTATTTCTTTATTAATATGCATTTCATTCTCCTCTATTTCCATGGCCACACATTTGACATTAATATCATCATTTTCCACATTATCATCGGAGTCCTGTCAGATAATAGACTAATTTGGAGACAAACTATCAATAGAAAGTTAGCAGTTAAAAAAAAAAAAAAACTTTACATATTACATAAGGCTCTTACCTAGTAGTACCATCAGGGTAACCTGTCCCCCCCCCCCTTAAGTTAAAAACTAGTAATGTACAGCATGAAGAAAGCGGGATGAAACTTACCATCACTTTCAGTGTTCCTGGTATAGGCAGTAAAAGCCTGATACACAAAATGAGTGATTAGGGGAAAAAAACCAACGCATCCTGAAAACTGTAATCTCACCGTTGTGTAAGGTTATAATTTTCAGGAAGCTTTTGTTCCAAACATCACCAAAAGTCATAAAGATATCTAGGACAATTGCATGTTATTATTGTGTGACTGGAAAATTCACTGTAAACATTTTTGGCATAGGAAAATTCGTTACAATATTTTCGCTGTAAGATATTTTGCATTAATTTTTGTAAATAATCAATGGGTGATAAAGGCATTATAAATTCATTAAAAAGGCCAATTTTCATTAAGATGAATGTCAGTGATACATAACATAATGAAATCATTTAAAAATGTGCAAATTAAAAGAGATGCTGAGTAAATAATTAACTTTTTTCTGCCGATCATCAATTAAACAAATCCATCAGTAACATCGCTCATTGGAAAAAATGCTAATGCTGTGAAGCATTTCATTTTCATGTTGAATTCAGCATCTGTTTGATAGCGTAACTTCAAACCAATTGCAACAATTTTGCGATGTATATTTTGTACCATATGAAATAAACATCCTGTTATAGTTATTTATGTAAATATGTTAGAAAAAGCATTGATAGTTGCTTTCTCAAAGTCAGCTATTAATGTTTTGGGATCTATATGCCCTTTAAGGCACTGAATAATCTGCTGTAAGTTAATTCTGATTTTCCAGGAAGCAAAGCAAAAAGCCGCTATGGAATCCTTAGGGGTCTCATGCCAGTCCCAAGCCTGAATAAAAGAGGAAGGTTGGTCAGATGAGTGTCGATGCTCTGACTGTATAGAAAAAACACGATTGTTATCTGATGCATATACGATCAACAGCTACAACATGCCAGCTCAGACATTGCCCAGATCAACAAGGTCCGCGATACCAATCGAATGATTTCATATCATGCTCATTATCTAGTGGTGATATCTGTTTCAATTCTTCAGTCAGTTTCCCAATGCTATCTAAATTTAGCTTTTTTTTATATAACTCATACAGTATCTTGTCCATCACCGTACAATTTTATCTTTATCCATCAATACTTTGCCTTTTTTGTCTTTAACTGTATTCTGCTTTGGTTTCCACCTTCTATTAATGGTTCTAATAATTTTGTACACCTCCCTAGTTTTATGCTCTCCATAGTATTGTTCTATATTATTGCATTGGACTTTTAACCATTTCATCTTATCCTGCTGACTGCTTTTTTCACCTCATTACACTTTCTTCTATATTGCTCCTCTATTTGTTCTGATGTATTCCTTCTTATCTTCAACATTCTTTTCTCCTGTACTAACTTTAGTGTTTCTTGTCTAATCCATTTCTTTTTGATCTTCTCTTCTTCTGTTTCTATTTCTTCAACTGCATCTTCTATCACCTTTATTACACCTTTCACTCTTAGATTCAAATTTTTTTCTTTGTCCACACTTTTAAGTTTCTCCTCTAACACTGTTCTGCACCTTCTTCCTATTTCTGCTTCACTTGTTTTTGCTCTCTTCGTTTCTGATGATGGAGTTTATATTTTATTTTTTAATTTCAACTTGATGTTTGCAATCACTAAACTATGATCCAAGTCTATTATCTGCTCCTTGAAAAGTTTGACACTGCTGTACTGATGTTATCCATTTTCTTTTAATCATAATCATATCAGTCATGTTCTTGGTTTTCCTATCATTTGATCGCCACATCCATTTTCCACACTTCTTTTGCTGGAATCTTGTGTTACAGATCATCATATCGTCGTCCACAGCAAATTCTAACATTTTTTCACCTAGTTCGTTTCTTTCTCCGAAATCATATTTTCCCATGACTCTTTCCCAACCATCATTATATATTCTGACTTTGGCATTCCAATCTCCTTCAATAATTAGTACATCTTGTTTTGGTATTGTTTCTATTGTCTCTGTCAGATCTTTGTAAAATAAGTCAATATCTTCATCTGTGCTGTCAGATGTGGGTGCATATATCTGGACTATTGATATATTAAATGGTTTTGCTTGAAATCTTGCTGCTATGATTCGTTCATTGACTGGTTTGTAGCCTGAGAGTGCCTTTCTAGCTTTTTTGTTAAGAAGGAAACCAACTCTTGCTTCATGCTTGGTGTCATGCCATGACCATATGACTTCGCATCTATTTATCTTTCCTGCTGATGTCCATCACAACTCCACCAGTCCTAGTATATCACACCGATATCTCTTCATTTCCTCACAAAGTAATTCTAATTTTCATGCCATCCAAAGTGTCTGTACATTCCATGTTCCTACTGATAATAGTTCGGTTAGTTTCTGTTTCCTTTCGGTATCCCACTTTTCGATCCAATCCCCGATTGCTCGATTGGTATCGCGGACCTTGTTGATCCGGGCGACATCCAAGCTGGCATGTTGTAGCTGTTGATCGTATATGCATCAGATAACAATTGTGTTTTTTCTTTACAGTCAGAGCATCGACACTCATCTGACTGACCCTCCTCCTCTATCCAGTCTTGGGACTGGCATGAGACCCCTAAGGATTCCATGGCGGCTTTTTGCTTTGCTTCCTGGAAAATCAGAATTAACTTACAGCAGATTATTCAGTGCCTTAAAGAGCATTCGTCATTAGATCCCGAAACATTAATGGTTGACTTCAAGAAAGCAACTGTCAATGCTTTTTCTAACATATTTACATCGACAACTATAACAGGTTGTTTATTTCATATAATACAAAAGCTATATCGCAAAATTGTTGCCATTGGTTTGAAGTTATGCTATCAAACAGAGATGCTAAATTCAACACGAAAATGAAATGCTTCACAGCATTAGCATTTTTTCAAGTGAGTGATGTTACTGATGGATTTGTTGAATTGACGATCAGCAGCAAAAAGTCAATTATTCACGCAGCATCTCTTTTAATTTGCCCAATTTTTAAATGATTTCATTATGTTATGTATCACTGACATTTACCTTAATAAAAATTGGCCTTTTTAATGAATTTATAATACCTTTATCATCCATTGATTATTTACAAAAATTAATGCAAAACATCTTACTGCGAAAATGTCTTACGCCGTAAATGTTTACTGCAAAAATGTTGTGCCGAATTTTCCTATGGCAAAAATTTTTATGGCGAATTTTCCTAGAACCAAGTTATTGACATAAGAACATTGTATCTATAAGTAGATTATATCGATTTCTCTCTCTTTTACTGAAATATTATTATCACACCCTTCAAGGAGTCAACAGACAAATTGTTGGAGGTTTATTCAACTGACAACATATTTATCATATTGAACCTGAAAATCTTTAACAATCCCTGCATTCACATGTCCCAATAATGTGTTTCATTCACTCAAAATTCTCCATGTAAAAAATCTACTCTTCATACCCTTCTTCACCACACTGTTACACAACTTTCAGAGATGGTCTCTGGTTCTTCTCTTCTTACCTTCTACTTTTTTTTTATAATCCCCTGTGGGTTAATTCAATAAATATGCTGAATATGGGTTAGTTTCCTAGATATGTGATAGATTCCAGTGAAATAAGAGTTTTTAATTTTGCATGATTGCATAATAATATACAATTATATATCATGCAATAATCATGCAAATTGCAATACAAAATGAGAAAGAAACTTCAATGCTGTGATCCCTGATGATGACAGTTTGACTTTTCTGAAATATCAGAAGTATTAATTAAAGTTATTATAATTAGTATTCAGTATATGTGGGTGGTCTGAAAATTTCTTGGCCCAACAGTGAAAAAATGAATTTATAATTTTAAAATTACTTTTATTTTTCAACATAATCTCCCTTAAGACTAATATATTTATTCCAGCCATGCTCTAGCACCATTATCCTGTCCCTGTAGTGGTTCTCAGTAAGATCTGCAAAATACCTCTCTACAGTTGCAATCACCTCTTGATTTGAAGAAAAATGCTAACCATCGAGGAAGAGTTTTAGTTTTGGGAAGAGATAGAAGTCAGAGGGAGCCAAATCTGGGGAATAGGGTGGATATTCCAATAATTCATAGTGCAGATTCCTTAATTTTCACATTGCCAAAACACCTTTGTGGGCTGGTGCATTGTCCTGGTGAAAGTTGATTTTTTTCTTCTGGGTCTTTTCTCACAAATTTTTTTGTCTAGTCTGGTTAAAAGATTGGAATAATATTCCCTGATTATTGTTTTACCCTTTTCAAGATAATTAATAAACAAAATGTCTTTATCACTCCAAAACACCGATGCCATGACCTTGTCTTCTTTGGCGTTGAACAACCTGCTTCTGTCCACTGTTTTGACTGCTGTTTGTATTCTGGTGTGTACTGGTGAATCCAGGTCTCATCCGTAGTAATAAATCAACGCACAAAATCAGTTTAATCCTTTTTAAAACTCTTCAAGCACTGTTCAGAGATTTTCATGCGAGTGCATTTTTGATCTGCTGTGAGCAAGTCTGGTACTCATCTTGCGCAAAGCTTTTTCATTTTCAATTCTTCATGCAGAATATATCCTACACGTTCTTTTGAAATGCCTATAGTCTCAGCAACTTCACGTACTTTGACTCAGTGGTCATCCAATACCATATTGTGCATTTCATCAATGATTTCTGATGTTGTTACACTTTTTGGACATCCTTCACGTGGATCATCTTCAAGGCTAGTTACAGCTACATTTAAATCTAATAGATAAGCTTAGGTGTTGATGGTTATTCATGACTTATTTTTCACGGTATTAACAACACTACAAACACTTTTATCACAAAGATGTTTTATTAACGCTTATATTTCACTGATTTTCAACTCAGCATCATCAGAGCACAACACACTTGTAAACGCGACAGTGAGTGAGTGAAACAATATAATTGCAAAAGACAAAAGATCTAAAGTCCTACTTTTTTTTTTTTTTTTTGGCACCCTTTAAAAAAATAGGACTTTAGATCTTTTGTCAATCTAACAGATAAGCTTAGGTGTTGATTGTTATTCATGTTTTATTAACGCTTATATTTCGCTGATTTTCAATTCAGCATCATCAGAGCACAACACACATGTAAACGCGACAGTGAGTGAGTGAAACAATATAATGGCAAAAGACAAAAGATCTAAAGTCCTATTTTTGGCACCCTCTAACGAAAAAAAAAAAAAAAAAACCAGCAGTTATCCAGGAGTTTTTCTTAGGATAACCGTCTCCCAAATTTTTGGCAAATTAATGCAACCATATTTGTTAAGGTTGGGAGAATTCTTCAAAGCCATTGCTGACTCAAAAAATAATCTTTCAGATCTATCACGACTCCTAAATAGCACATTCGTTTTTCTCCATCTAATCCTGTGTGAAGGAGTGTCCAAAGCGTGGTCTGCCAGTCCCGACTTGCCATAGTAATAGTAGCGAATGTATCTTTCATGTTCTTCCAGGCGGATGTTCACTGATCTTCCTGTTTGCCCATAATAGGCCAAGTCACAATCACATGGAACTTCATACACTCCTGGGTGTGCTAAAGGGTGAAGTTTATCCTTAGGCGAGCGGATCAGAGTTGCCAGCTTGACATGAGGTTTGAAGGTGGTGCAAAGGCCATGTTTCAACAATACTTGGACTATTTTTTCCGATGTACCTCTGATATAGGGAATAGAAATGGTCATGTTGCATTCTTGTGTATTAGGGGAGGGCAGAGTAATGGGCCTATGTAGTATTTTATCTATTTTGTAGGGATTGTAGCCGTTGGCTAAGAACGTATGGCACAGGAATTGGAGTTCAGTGGTCAGAGCTGTATCGTTAGAACAAATGGCTCTGGCTCAGTGTGTAAGTGTTTTTAAAATGCCATACTGTTGGACTGGATGATGATGTGATTGTTTATGTAGGTATCTTCCTGTGCGTGTAGGCTTTCTGTAAATAGAAAAAGATAGTGATCCATCTGAAAGGCGGGTGACTAATGTGTCAAGAAATGGTAAACAGTTATTTGATTCTTTTTCTACTGTGAAGTGAATTTTGGGGTGTTGGCTGTTTAGTTAGGTGACAAAAGCATCCAAAGTGTCTTGTCCATGGGTCCAGATGGCAAACACATCATCTACATAGCGCAACCACACTTGTGGCTTGTATGTAGCTGTGGTAAGTACTTTGTTTTCAAAGTGTTCCATGTAAAAATTTGCTAAAGGGGGAGAGAGGGGGGGGAACCCATAGCAGTACCATTAATCTGTTTGTAGAATTCCCTCCCCCCATGTGAAGTAACCTGCATTCATGATAAATTGAAATAATTCAAAAATATCTGGGGGAAATTTAGACTTGATTAAATCAAGAGTGTCTATAAGTGGTACATTGGTAAATATGGAGGTGACATCGAAACTAACCATTATGTCTGAATTTTTTAGGATTAGATTTTTAACCAGTGTTTTGAAATGGATTGAATTTTTTACAAAAGTAGAGGAGTTGCCAGTAAGAGGGGCAAGCGACTTAGCTAAATGCCGGGGCCAGTTTATATGTGGGACTATCTATGCTATCAACTATGGGGCGTAGGGGAATATTAGTTTTATGGATTTTTGGTAATCCATAAATACGGAGTGTTTTAACATGAATTGGTTTTATTTTTCTGATGATTTCTTCATACCTACATAAACAATCACATCATCATCCAGTCCAACAGTACGGTATTTTAAAAACACTTACCCACAGAGCCAGAGCCATTTGTTCTAACGATACAGCTCTGACCAATGAACTCCAGTACCTGTGCCATACGTTCTTAGCCAACGGCTACAATCCCTACAAAATAGATAAAATACTACATAGTATTTTATCTATTTGAAACATGACCTTCGCACCATCTTCAAACCTCATGTCAAGCTGGCAACTCTGATCCGCTTGCCTAAGGATAAACTTCACCCTTTAACACATCCAGGAGTGTATGAAGTTCCATGTGACTGTGACTTGGCCTATTATGGGCAAACAGGAAGATCATTGGACATCCGCCTGGAAGAACATGAAAGATACATTCGCTACTATTACTATGGCAAGTCGGGACTGGCAGACCACGCTTTGGACACTCCTTCACACAGGATTAGATGGAGGAAAACGAATGTGCTATTTAGGAGTCGTTATAGATCTGAAAGATTATTTTTTGAGTCAGCAATGGCTTTGAACAATTCTCCCAACCTTAACAAATATGGTTGCATTAATTTGAAAAAAATTTGGGAGACGGTTATCCTAAGAAAAACTCCTGGATAACTGCGAGTTTTTTTTTTTTTTTTTTTCCGTTAGAGGGCGCCAAAAATAGGACTTTAGATCTTTTGTCTTTTGCCATTATATTGGTTCACTCACTCACTGTCGCTTTTACATGTGTGTTGTGCTCTGATGATGCTGAGTTGAAAATCAGCGAAATATAAGCGTTAATAAAACATCTTTGTTGATAAAAGTGTTTATGGTGTTGTTAATACCGTGAAAAATAAGTCACGAATAGATCTTTTGTCTTTTGCCATTATATTGTTTCACTCACTCACTGTCGCTTTTACATGTGTGTTGTGCTCTGATGATGCTGAGTTGAAAATCAGCGAAATATAAGCGTTAATAAAACATCTTTGTTGATAAAAGTGTTTATGGTGTTGTTAATACCGTGAAAAATAAGTCACGAATAGATCTTTTGTCTTTTGCAATTATATTGTTTCACTCACTCACTGTCGTGTTTACAAGTGTGTCATGCTTGGATGATGCTGAGTTGAAAATCAGCGAAATATAAGCGTTAATAAAACATCTTTGTGATAAAAGTGTTTGTGGTGTTGTTAATACCGTGAAAAATAATTCATGAATAATCATCAACATCTAAGCTTATCTGTTAGATTGATGATTCTGCACGGAGAAGATATTGTATACAAAGCACGACAGTTCAGTAAGTTGAAACTGAAATTGTCCAGAAAATTGAACAGGTTAACCTTCCTTAAACGATGCCACGACAATGATATCATTCCATCTTTTCTGAAATTCAAAGAAAAGTTGCAATCGGCAAAAGCACATCATGTTTATCGACGGGCGAGTTTAGCGCTTCTTCGAGAACAAATCGCCGCTACTCGCATAGAGCTTAGTAAGTTAAGCAGCTCTATCACAGCTCTACAACAAGAACTAATCAACGTGCTAAATCCTGAAATATGGACTGTCTTACAGCACATCTCCGAAGTTGCAGCAAAAAAAGAATTCACAAAAGTAAAAAGCAATCACATAAAGAAATATGAACTCCTACAACAGCGCCAACATACGAAGTCCCGACCGCAACTTCGACGAGACCACGTGGTTGTAAACCTATCATCGGAAACACTCACTGAAGAAGCCAAGAATGCTCTCAGTCTAGGACATAACTTTGCCGTCATACCCAAACAAATTCCTAAACTAGAAATTATGATGAAAGTAGAATGGGGTATCCACGATCTTCCGCCAGCAATGGCCAATAATTTGCGACTAGATATAGCAAGTATTATAAACAAGGCTAAGCCTCCAAAAAGCAATATGCCACGTAAGCAAATAACTGCCCTAAAAAAGTTATATAATAATAAAAATATTATTATTACAAAAGCTGATAAAGAAAATGCAACAGTTATCATGAATAAAGAAGAGTATAACAGAAAAATGCAAGATCTCATATGTGACAGTTCCACATATCAAATTATACATCGAGTCCCTATGATGTCTCAAAAGAAAAAAGTCCGAAAATTACTGAAAAAAGTGACATCATGGCCCAAAGAAATCATCTGGAAAATAAAACCAATTCATGTTAAACCACCCCGTATTTATGGATTACCAAAAATCCACAAAACTAATATTCCCCTATGCCCCATAGTTCATAGCATAGATAATCCCACATATAAACTGGCCCGGCATTTAGCCAAGTCGCTTTCCCCCCTTACTGGCAACTCCTCTACTTTTGTAAAATGTATTTTACAATCCATTTCAAAACACTGGTTAAAAATCTAATCCTAAAAGATTCAGACATAATAGTCAGTTTCGATGTCACCTCCATATTTACCAATGTACCACTTATAGACACTCTTGATTTAATCAAGTCTAAATTTCCCCCAGATATTTTTGAATTATTTCAATTTATCATGAATGCAGGTTACTTCACATGGGGGGAGGGAATTCTACAAACAGATTAATTGTACTGCTATGGGTTCCCCCCCCCCTCTCTCCCCCTTTAGCAAATTTTTACATGGAACACTTTGAAAACAAAGTACTTACCACAGCTACATACAAGCCACAAGTGTGGTTGCGCTATGTAGATGATGTGTTTGCCATCTGGACCCATGGACAAGACACTTTGGATGCTTTTGTCACCTAACTAAACAGCCAACACCCCAAAATTCACTTCACAGTAGAAAAAGAATCAAATAACTGTTTACCATTTCTTGACACATTAGTCACCCGCCTTTCAGATGGATCACTATCTTTTTCTATTTACAGAAAGCCTACACACACAGGAAGATACCTACATAAACAATCGCATCATCATCCAGTCCAACAGTATGGCATTTTAAAAACACTTACACACAGAGCCAGAGCCATTTGTTCTAACGATACAGCTCTGACCACTGAACTCCAATTCCTGTGCCATACGTTCTTAGCCAACGGCTACAATCCCTACAAAATACTACATAGGCCCATTACTCTGCCCTCCCCTAATACACAAGAATACAACATGACCATTTCTATTCCCTATATCAGAGGTACATCGGAAAAAATAGCCAAAGTATTGTTGAAACATGGCCTTTGCACCACCTTCAAACCTCATGTCAAGCTGGCAACTCTGATCCGCTTGCCTAAGGATAAACTTCACCCTTTAGCACACCCAGGAGTGTATGAAGTTCCATGTGATTGTGACTTGGCCTGTTATGGGCAAACAGGAAGATCAGTGAACATCCGCCTGGAAGAACATGAAAGATACATTCGCTACTATTACTATGGCAAGTCGGGACTGGCAGACCACGCTTTGGACACTCCTTCACACAGGATTAGATGGAGAAAAACGAATGTGCTATTTAGGAGTCGTTATAGATCTGAAAGATTATTTTTTGAGTCAGCAATGGCTTTGAAGAATTCTCCCAACCTTAACAAATATGGTTGCATTAATTTGCCAAAAATTTGGGAGACGGTTATCCTAAGAAAAACTCCTGGATAACTGCTGTTTTTTTTTTTTTTCCCCGTTAGAGGTCGCCAAAAAAAATAGGACTTTAGATCTTTTATCTTTTGCAATTATATTGTTTCACTCACTCACTCACTGTCGCGTTTACAAGTGTATTGTGCTCTGATGATGCTGAGTTGAAAATCAGTGAAATATAAGCGTTAAGAAAACATCTTTTTGATAAAAGTGTTTGTGGTGTTGTTAATACTGTGAAAAATAAGTCATGAGCCACGTTTAAACTCGGCAGCCCATTTCTTAATTCTCGAAAACGAAGCCAAAAAGTTCCCGTAAACTTTTATGAACTTCGAATGAATTACTTTTGCCATTAAACCTCCTTTTATAATGAATTTTATAACCGCACGATACTCAATTTTATTCATTTCAAGGGATACAGGCAACACTTTGGCTACTGGCAGCTGTATAAAAAAACTATTTGATAGAATGACTTGCAATTTCACATCTCCAATGTATAAGCCTTTCTACCACAATGAGCAAAAGCTATATGTCCATTAATGAGAAAGGAGAATCGTTGAAATCATTTACTGCATATTTCTTTATTTACGAGTAATTTCAGCCATTCTCCCTTCTCATCAGTGGCTATATAGTTTTTCCCTCATTGATAATGATAAAGCATATGAGGACAAAATAGCTCAACAAATACGCAGAATTAACAAACATAATACATTGAATATATATACTGGCCTCATAGCCTTAGCTGCTTCATTCATAATCCGAAATAACAACTACTAAATATCAGAATTAATTTTTTTTTTCTTTTGTGTATGTGTGAGAGAGAATTTTGCCTAACTACACTTCTTTTTGAAACTCACAATGAAAGGGCTGCAAAACCTATAGCACATTGGTCTTGTGTATGGGCCTGAGGTTAAGGAGGAATCTGTTGATGTGTTTCTTGGACTTGAAAGATTTAGATGACATGACACTACTGTGCTATAGGTTTTGCAATAACATATTGTTTTAATGCTTGTGATAATTTTTTTTTTCAATTTATATGTTGTAGAATCTCTGTTAATAACTGTGAGCCAGAATAGAATATTACTTTTCTGTATTTTAGCTAATCTGTATATCTTGAGACTTGTTACATTCTTCAGAAATAAAAGACTGTTTTAAGAGACTGCCTATACCAGTGGTGTTCAACCTTTTTTAGTACGCAAGCTACTTTTCTATAAAAAGTTATTCGCCGATCTACTCTCTTATATAGATTACGTTCCCCCAACCTGATATCTGATTACGCACAAATAAACAACTAAAAACTTTGTGCATTTAAAAATTTATTTATCACTTTTAATTATTTTAATACAACAAATATTTTAATACAATAAAAAATATATATATATATTGGAATAAAATATTTATTTTTCTATTTTGGAAAACCAAAGTTAGAAAAAACAACAGATTGATTACAAACTCACAAGTTACAGGAAATGCTTGTTGATTAAAAAAAAAGTTAATGTGAAATTTGGCATTGTTTGGACCTTGCAATATTTTCATAGTCAAGTTGATATGAAGAAGTGGCCAATCACAGACAATCATCCAAATGATCATTTGTAATTTGGTTTCTTAATGAATTTTTTATGACGTCATATTTGAAAATGCGGATTCTGACAAATATGTTGATCCAAAACACGACAGAATTTTTCACACAATATCAGTTAATATTGGGAATTTTTCATGTGCATACTTCCAGATGACTTCATTGTTTATTGATTTTAAATGTAAACTATTCTGAATGTTTATTATCTCAAGTTCTACTTCAGCTTGGTTTATATCAAACAGCCCACTAATTTTTGAAATTTCTGTGATGTTCAAGTTTTCTTGAAATGGATTATTGATAAAAGATACAATCATTTCACTTTTATTAAAATCTTTAAATCTTGAATTTATTTTTTTTCTCAACTAATTCTATTTCACAAATAAATTCTTTTAAATCATAGCAAAGCATTTCTTGATTTTGTTCAAAAAATTTTAATAAATATGGGAGATGTCTAAATTTGCGGTCATTTATATTTTTCTTTTTAATAAAAGTAAGTATTGTTGGAAAGTTTTTATTGAACTTAACTTGTCAATTAAATTTTTATCTCTACCTTGTAACTCCAAATTTAAATTGCTTAATTTCGTACAGAAATCTACTAAAAATGATAAGTGTAACAACCATCTTTTATCACTCAATTGTGGATAAATATCTCCTTTTTCATCAAGAAAAATTTTTATATCGTTAATTAATACAAGAAAGCTTTCTAAAAATTTACTTCTGCTGAGCCAGCGAACATTATTGTACAACAGAAGTTCCCTATCATCATCCACCTGTAATTTAAATAACCACCGTTGCAGGGCTTTTCCTCGAACAGAATTTACAATTTTAAATGTAATATCAAAAATATCTTTTGTGTTTAATCTTTTACTACACAGTGCTTGTTGGTGAATAATACTGTAGTATATTAAAAAATCTGGATATTTGTCATCGTTTTTACATAATGAAATGAAGCCTGATTTATTACCTATCATTGCAGGAGCACCATCAGTAGTAATAGACACAAGTTTAAAAAGTGGAAGTTTGTGTTGTTTCACAAATTCATCAAATGCCGAAAATATGTCTTCTTTCCTAGTCCTTCCCAATAATGGTATAATTTTCAAAAGTTCTTCTTTACTTGAATAATTTTGAAATACCATTAACTGAGCAATATCAATGAAGTCGTTTGATTCATCAAATTGTAATGAAAACGCAACACACTGGTGAATGTCTGACATTAACCTCACCTGGAAACTTTTCTCCTGCAATTGGAACTCTTCCTTTTGGCAATTTGAAACCTTGTCTGCGGCCTAGAAGTAGTCTCTCTCTAGCAACGTCTCGAACCAAGAAGCTCCTTTCTGGAAGCGGGAAACTCCTCTCTCAAGCAACGTGGATCTGGGCAGTCTCTCTGATGGTGACTCTGGACCGGGTGGCCTCCTCTCTGACAGCAATTCTGGAATTGGGACAGTTCTCTGTTTGCTTCAGTCCCATTTTATTAGGCCTCTGAGACCTCGCATGAAGTTTTGGCAATCAGTATGAGTCTTTCATCTTAAGTTTCAAGTTCGGCAAGCCTTTTGTTCTCCTCCGCTTTCTTTTGATTGTAAGTTGCTGGCCATCGGAAAGTTGTTTGAACTCTTTCTGACTGACTTCAGAGATGTTTACACTTGGAGCCTACAAGCTGTTGGATCCTATTTCATCTTAACCTATACCTTGGATCCTTCAATTTGTCACTACGATGTTCTTAAACAAAAAAATAAATTGCTAGTTGATTTCTAATCCAAATATAGAGAAAATTTGTATTTATTGACTGCGCCACTCTATATCTAAATTAGTCAAAGAATTAAAGTAAAACCAACTCTCAACTATTTCCTTTTTATGTGTTGCTATTATGTGTACAGGCCGAGTTTATTTAACTTATTTATTTCACCTGCTTTGGTTCGATTATTTTGTGAATGGTGCAGTAAAAGAGATTCAGGCAAAGTACAACTTTAGATCAACAAAACAAGCATTTAATATAGGCTTACAAATTATACACTTTAGTTTAAGTCACTGAATAAGGTATTACAAACATTTTGGCTCATCTGGTAATTTAGTCATATAATTTCAGGCAATGGTTAATCTGTTGTCTGAAATACAGCTTTCACAAAATTCAATTAACCATTTGAAAAAGTTCAATGTCATAAGTTCCTTAGTAACCAACTACAATAATATTTTATAGTTACTTAAGTTTCAAATACAATATAAGGGCGGCAATGCTTCTTCACAAGTATACACTCTTAAATCCACACTCCAGCTATTCTCTGCAAAAGTTACTGTTAATGTAGGGATATTTTAGGAAGAAACACACACACATATCTCTGCATAGGAATAACAAAGTTGGTTAATTCTTACTGGTAATTTTCCTTGTTCATCTAGTTATGTACAGATACCTTTCATAACTGTATTCACTTAAAACAATTAACAGCACTTAGTAATAACTGAATAAATTAATGGTCGCAATTCACATAGTTAAAAGGTTCTTGCTTGGAGCAAAACGCTTGTACTATCTTTGACATCACTTGACCAATTCAGTATTCTACCAATAACTCATGAACTAAGGTAGCACGCAGTAATTCTTTAACTTGAAGTTTTTATGCACAGTTGCCTATTCTTCCAACATTTAATTAATCTTTCAGGCACTGTATCTTTTAGCACAGCTATTGTTTAAATTTAACTTTGCTGCCTCTACTTATTCTCTTAGTTACTCCGTGCTATTCTTCAAGTTTCTGTGTGTCCCCGAAAGGCGGTCTTGAGTCAAAAATCCCAATTAAATTATCGCTAGTCATCCAGTTGCTACTTTGCTATCTTCTGTTGCTTTATTTGTTGTTCTGCAACTTACTAGCTAACTCGCTCCTCGACTAGTAGATCTTAGCGAGTTACTTGACTGACTCGCTGTTATCTCTCTACTCGCCATTATCTCACTCTGATTCCCCGAATGAATCGTTTTGTCTCTTCTTCGCTTATATATCCCTTCTTCCCGCCTAAATTATTCTCGTGCTCTACTTCTATTAAAATCCTTTTCCAGCCCTTCAATACCGATCTGCCACGCTCTGTTCTAAACTCGCGCTCGCTATCTTACATACGTCTCCATGACAACTAAAACAAAATATAATAAAACTGAGGCATTGCACAACCTCTACATACAGGAACAAATAAGGAATATTTACATTTCAATTAATATGCAGTTAAAATGTTGAATACAAATTCTTATAATATTAACATAGCAATAAATAAAATAAACTCAATAATATTTTAATACAGAGTCCTTTCACTATTATTATATATCCTTGAATAATTAATTAATTATTAATAGAACTTAAAGGCAGTTACATGAATATTAATTTATAAACAAGTGATTTACATTAAATAATAATTACAAGTCTAGCTTATGTGATGGAAGATCATGTTGGATTCTGAAGTAAATATTAATTACTCAAATCTCTATTCATTCAGAATCCAACAAAGCCTTTCTCGTACATACAAGTTTCAATAACAATCTTTCTAATGCCGCCATGTACAGCTTCGGTGACAAAAACGTTGCCTTTGTTTTTAACACTCTAACATATTCTTATTAAAGCAGTATGTACAGTTAGCTTCAAAAGAGTTATTTACAAAAACATCTAATACAAACTATACCGAGACAAACAAAGTTTATTTTTTTATAATATTCACATGGGACTTAACCTAAGTAAAAAATCGATGTAATGTGCTTTGGAATATTTAATATTTAAGCTACAATTGAATTTTTACACTTTGCTTATAATCGTATTCACTCGGCTCGCTGTTTGACTTCCACTGATCCAAATTAATTCATTTACCCAGACTTATAAGAAAATGACTGATTTGACAATTTTAACAAAAAATAAATAAACAATAACAATTCACTTAAAGTGAATTAAAAATAATACAAAATAATGATAAATAAAATATTATGTTTTCAGTTTTAATTAAATTTGTAAGTAAGGAGGAATACACAAGAGGTCGACCAAAAATCGCTCCGCGATCGACTGGTCAATCACGATCAATGGGTTGAACACCCCTGGCCTATACCATACAAAACATCCTAAACTTTACCAAATTTGGATGTAAAAAAAAAAAAGCTGTCAAAGAGATTTCATTTCCCCACCCCCTTAATACCTTCGTTCATCTTTCTCATTGTGTTTAATCCCACAAAAATTATGTAGATAGTGCTTAGGGACATATAGAAGGGTATAGGCTTTGATATTTATTTATTTCATTTATTTATTTAATGGTTTCTGACTTACAACACCATTAGAGCAAAATGAATATGATAATTTATTAAGCTGCTAATGTATGTATTTAAAATGAGTATCCTCAAGAATACAAAAAACACTTGCCATTGACATAAGCACTAACAGTCATTTATGAAAGCAATTCAAAATTGTAACAAAGTGCACAAGGTACTTTATGCACTCATGTCAAAAGGTGGAATTTGTCTCTAGGAATATAGATAAGGATTCTTTATACACATTTAGGAGGTGTATAAAATGCATCTTATGCCTGTAATTTGTCCTTTAATGGACAAACAGAAAACCTAGCAGGTTGTTTTCCCTTGTACACTTAGGTTTTCATCCCACATACAGGCAAATTGATCAGAAGAACACAGGAAATTTACAGACAAAAATATTATTAGTGGTAGATGGCATTATGTGTAGATGATGGTGATGGCGGTATTATGTGTAGTTGGTGGATTAAGTGGTGATGTCAGCGAATTGTGTGTAGTAGAGTAGAATGTCCTCCCTAGATGAGTCCTTAGACCAGGGGGCTTCAACGCATGGCCCGCAGAGCTCTTTGCTGTGGCCTGCCGGCCATTTTGAAAAAATAAATACTTAACATTAAAATGCGATTAAATAAAAAATAATTTCAATGAAGCCCGCTGGCCACTAAGCTATACTGCGATAATTAGAATTGTAAGATGCTTTCCAGATTCACAAGGAACGCTGTGCATTTGATACTTTACATAAAATCCTATAAAAATAAATATTAAATAGACATGCTTCTTCAGCCATTTACCAGTGCCAAGCAGTACTTAACATCGCAGGCTGAAGCAGTAGTTCATTCGAGTGCACTGTCTAGTGCCTTCCAGATACATCCGAAGTTTCTTGATACTTTGTTATTTTCATATAAATACAAGCGGATCTCATCCACAGTCTGTCAGTCGTGAACAATGTGATATTCGTGTATAAGCGCACGCAGGTTCATCGTGTCAGTCATAGCCTATTGTGGTTTTATGTTGCCAGACTTTTTTCATTAGTTTGAGACATATTCAGTGGATAATAACTGTTACACGGCCATTTTGGATCATTTCTTGGGTTCACCTTCCATCACTATGGCATCTACGAATAAAAAGCATAAATCAAGTGATTCTTGTCGAGTTTTTAATGAAAAGTGGGCCAATTTGTATTTTTTTGTGCTGATCGACGATAAGCCACTGTGTTTAATTTGTTGTGAGTCAGTGTCAGTATCAAAAGAATACAATATAATGCGACGCTATGAGACAAAGCATGCATCCAGTTTCGATCACCTTCAAGGGCAGCTTTGTGTGAACAAAGTGAAACACCTCCAAATTGATTTAAAATGCCAGCAGGGCACTTTTAAAAGGCAGAGGGAAGAGAGCGAAGCGTGCATCAAAGCAAGTTATGTAATAGCTGAAAAAATTGCTAAAAAATCAAAAGCTTTCTTGGACGGCGAGTTTGTGAAATATTGTCTCATCGCTGCTAGGGATAGTCTGTGCCCAAATAATAAGGAAGTGCTTAAAAAACCAAGTTTGTCTGGGGTAACTGTAGCACGATGTGTCGAAGAACTTGCTAATGACATTGAAGGAACTTTAAAAAAACGGTCATCCAAATTTACGTCATATTCACTTGCTTTAGATGAGAGTACAAATGTGAAGGATACAGCACAACTGGCTATTTTTGTCCGTGGCATTGATCAACAATTCAGTGTGACAGAAGAACTGCTAGCACTCGTACCTATGAAGGGAATGATGAAAGGCACTGATATTCTTGAAGCCATCAAGAAAATGCTCCAGCATTTCAACTTCAGCTTAACTAACCTCGAGGGTGTGGTAACTGATGGTGCCCCTGCTATGGTGGGAAAGAACGAAGGGTTTGTTGTGCTGCTACGGAAAAAACCGGAACTAGAAGATAAAGATTTTGTCCATTACCACTTTTTAATCCACCAGGAGAATTTGTGCATGAAATTATTGGATTTGAGAATGTCGTGAAAGTTATTGTGACTGTCTTCAACATTATTAGGGCAAAAGGATTGAATCATCATCAATTCCAAGAGTTTTTGACCCAAGAGTGCGAAGTGGATCATTGTGATGTGGTTTATTATAGTGATGTGCGTTGGTTGAGCAGAGGGAAGGTTCTTAAAAAGTCTTTGACTTAAGGAGCAAAATACAGCAGTTCATGAGAACCAAGGGGAATCTGATTGCAGAATTTAACAATGTGGATGACAGACTTTGCCTTTGTGACTGACATCTCGTTGCATATGAATGACCTAAATACATGGCTACAATCCAAAGATCAACTGGTGCACACTCTGTTTGCTCACATCAAAGTTTTTGTTGCCAAGCTCAAAGTTTGGGTGGCACAACTCGCAGTTCGAAGAGAGATTTTGTGATTTTCGTAACCAACAGTTTTCTTTAGATTTATTTTCAATGCTATTCAGTATCAGTGCTGCCGAAATGCCAGGCTCAATACAAATGGAGCTGCTTGAACTCCAAAGCAACTCTTCTTTGAGAGAAAAATTTTTCAATGTGCCCTTGCTTACATTTTACAAAGACTATATTTCTGAGGAGGCATTCCCTAATCTTCGCCGGCATGCTTTGAAGATGCTCTTTGTTAGGAAGCATGCTTTATTCTTCTCCAGAATAAAGCATGTGAAATCCAAGACATGAACTCAGATTACAGACCAACATCTCGAGAATACTCTGCACATATTGACTTCCAACATTGATGGCAACATTGACAAACTGGTCAAGGAAAAACATTGCCAAGTTGCCCATTGACATTGTGAAAAGTGAATGTTTTCTTCATTAAATTATATTTTTCCAAGTATTGATTGTATTTACTTATCATGAACTCGACTCCTACCTACGCTCTTAAAGCTGAGTTTGTTTATTTTTATAGGATTTTATGTAAAGTATCAAATGCACAGCGTTCCTTGTGAATCTGGAAAGCATCTTACAATTCTAAATATCGCAGTATAGCTTTGTGGCCTGCAGGCTTCATTGAAATTTTTAATGCGACTCGCACTGTCTGAAAGAGTGAAGACCCCTGCCTTAGACCTTTGAAGTATCATATAATAGTAATTGTTAAAATTTGGCATTACATCTTGAAAAACATAACATGCACATGCTGCCATCATTATGGCAAGCCAGGGCTAGTAGACAGTGCATTAGATTCCTTCATACAGTAAATATTAGCTCTCAATAATGAAATAAACATGATAATTAAGTAGGTGATATTTTTGCTGGATTTCAAACCAACATACTTAAGAGTTACAAAACACATTCTCATTTTTTAAAATAATAATAATAATAAAAAAACTGACAATCAAGTAATTGTAAAAAAAATTCAAAATTGTTCAAAAAGTAAAGCAACACAGCCAAATTTCTTTAAAGTTCCAGGAATACATAATTACTTAGAACTCCATAATTATCTCTCAGACTTGTAACAAGTGCTATATAGTACATTTTTTTTTCAATTAATTCATTAAGAAAGGATATCCAGTGCTTGGTCTGCCAGTCCTGCTATAATTGTGGCAGCATATATATATTATATTCTTCAAAGTGGATATTCTATCTGACTGCAGTAGGCTAAGCTCAGAGCACTGTATATAATTCTATAAAGTACCACACAGAAGTTGTCATAAAAGGCACAAAAGTCTAAAAGACTGTTTCTGGACTCATCATTACCAATAATGAACTCTTTTTACCTCAACAAGTATTGCTGCATTAATTTACCAAAAATTTGAGAGAATAAATTTAAAATCGCCTTCATCTTAACAAGAGCAGACTGTTTGAAATCCAGTCCTAGAGGAGGATGTCATATGAGGGTGGTCTGAAAAGTTCTCGGCCTCGATCATAAATGGCAAGATTTTTTTTCTCTAAGTTGATACGTCTATCATAAGCATCCATGTGAAATTGCAAGTCATTCTATCAAGTAGTTTGTTTTATGCATCTGTCTGAAGCAAAAATGTTGTCTGTCTCCCTTGAAATGAATAAAATTGAGTATCATGCAGTTATAAAATTCTTTATAAAAGAAAGTTTAACGGCAAAATAAATTCATTCAAAGTTCATAAAAGTTTATGGGAACACTTCTCCTTCATTTTCAACAATTAAGAAATGGGCTGCCGAGTTTAAACATGGCCGTAACCAGCCTTGGAAATGATCCATGTGAAGGATGTCCAAAAAGTGTAACAACACCAGAAATCATTAATCAAGTACATGGTAATGGTAATGGATGACCAGTGAGTCAAAGTGCATGAAATTGCTGAGACTATAGGCATTTCAAAGAATGTGCAGGATATATTTTGCATGAAGAATTGCGAATGAAAAAGCTTTGCGCAAGATGGGTGGTGCGCTTGTTCACAGCAGATCAGAAACACACTCGCATGAAAATCTCTGAACGGTGCTTGGAGTGTTTTAACAAGAATAAAACTGATTTTGTGCATCAATTTATTATTATGGATGAGACTTGGATTCATCATTAAACACAAGAATCCAAACAGCAGTCAAAACAGTGGACAGAAGCCGGTTGTTCAGCGCCAAAGAAGACAAAGTTGGTTCCATCAGCCATCATCATGGCTTCGGTGTTTTGGGATGCTAAATGTATTTTGTTTATTAATTATCTTGAAAAGGGTAAAACAATAACCTGGGAATATTATTCCGATCTTATAACCAGACTAAATGAAAGAATTCATGAGAAAAGACCCGGTTTGCAGAAAAAAAATCATCTTTCATCAGGACAATGCACCTGCCCGCAAAGGTGTTTTGGCAATGGGAAAATTAAGAGATCTGCACTATGAATTGTTGGAACATCCACCCTATTCCCCAGATTTGGCTCCCTCTGACTTCTTTCTTTTCCTAAAACTAAAGCTCTTCCTTGCTGGTCAGCGTTTTACTTTGAATCAAGATGTGATTGCAGCTGTAGAGAGGTATTTTGCAGATCTTACTGAGAACCACAACAGGGACAGGGTAATGACGCTGGAGCATGGCTGGAATAAATGTATTAGTCTTAAGGGAGATTATGTTGTAAAATAAAATAATTTTGAAATTATAACTTCGTTTTTTCATTGTTAGGCCAAGAACTTTTCAGACCACCCTTGTAATAGGCTACTTAATTTTGAATTGTTTCCACAGAAGGCCTGTATATCCCTGTGGAAATGGCATCCATAGCAGAAGGCCGTCTGAAGAAAGACATTCTAAGTTCAATCTAGTGATGACTAGAGGGGAATAAAACAACTATACTATATAGTTGTTTCATTCCCCTTATCCCCTAGAGGAACTTTTCTAAGCCTTTCTTCGAGTTCTTGGGTTAGTCACTCTCAGGCATATAGGCAAACAGTTTTTCCCTCTTGAAAACTGGGTTTTTCAATGTAAAATCAGGAAAATCATTGTAGAACGTGCACTATTTCAGACAATAATATATAGTGTTAGGGAGGACAGTGAGATGGCAGCAATTTGCCATACTCTCCTTCCTATAGGCTAGCTGTTCTGTGATTGCCTAAAGGTGGATGCCAGCTACCCACTAGTTTTTTTTTTTATTTTTTTTTTCAAAAATTAAAGCTCAACAGCCTCACCCTTGGGAGAATAAATGATGTTAGCAGTTATTGTTTCCACAGCCACTTGATTGGTTGTACCTTGTGTTCTGTAGTAAGTGTTTTTGTGCTCCAAAAATGCTGTGAAATTCACTGAAATATGAGCAGGTAATGAATTATTTTCATTTTGTTTTTTAGGTATTGAGTTAATAAAATGAAGTGCTCTTTAAGGCTTAGCTAGTTATTATTTTTTTATTGCTTAAATAAACAGTTCTTATGGCAAGCATTAATTGTTAGCCAGAGTATTTGTTTTGATAAAATATTCTGTTAATTTTTATGTTTTTTAGGTTAATTTGTATAGCTTACTGACTTCCAGAAATTATTTTTATAGGTGCTCCTTCAAAGAAAAAAGAGAAAAAACCTCATTCTGTTCGTCTTACTCACAGTGGAGGCCAGAAAAAGACCAAATCTCGTGTATCTCAAGGTAGCACAGGCAGTAGTTCAAGTCAGAGCTCAGCTGGTCAAGGGAGTCTAGAAATTATATAAATGAATTGGGAATTATATATATATATATATATATATATATATATACTGTTAGTGCAATTGCAAACAGTTATGACAGCTGGAATGAATACTAATATTTAAATTTTAAAAATGAGAAAAGAATGCCGAACTATTTTTAAAAGCAATAACTGAGTAATAACTTATCCATTATCTGGTTAATATTTTGCAACTTATTTTGCCAAAATTTGTATATAATTTTTTTTCCTCCTTTTGTTGTTGTTGAAAAATTTTCTAAACTATGTAGAATGAGCATTGATGATCTCTGAAAAACACGTGCTTTTATGTATATACCTGCTGTCACTTTTTTTACATATATTTTACAATTAAGTATTTTAATGATGTATATCAGTTGGGTTATATTTTTTGTGATTGTTTGTTATTCTTGTGAGATATATATTTATATATATATATATAGTTTATAGTATTCAGAAATATCTGAATGATGCACATGCAAATATGAAGCTGATCCGGTTGATTAAACTTTGTGTTTTTAGGTAGGTTTCACAATATTGCATATGCACTTATTAGATTTGTTTCATCCATCCATCTATATGCATGTAATAATAATGTTTGCTATACGGATTATCATAGCCAACAATTATACAACAATAGTTTGAACAATTTTTTTTGCTAAAATTTGTCAAATCATCTCAATTTTGGCCTAAATCAGATTATTTTCAGCACCAGTAATAGGCAGAATGCTTTGAAATAAGAATTCATACATTACAGTATTAACTGAATCTCTGATGCAGACGAACCTGGATTATGAATTTCATAGGCTCAAGATACTAAGGCTCCTTTTTAACTATATATATGTGTGTGTGTGTGTGTGTGTGTGTGTGTGTGTGTGTGTGTGTGTGTAGAAAGTATTTTACCTTGGGTATAATAAATGTTAAAAGATACCAAGCTATTTTAAACCTGGTTTTACTCCATTTCCCAAGTAAGCAAACGGACAAACAAGTCAAGTTTGTGGCTGCAAGTGTTGCAAGTCTAGCTGACCCTGCACGTAGTGCAAGACCAAGGTCACTCAAGAATAAGCTCTGATCACTAATCTTAATATTTACCCTTAATTCAAAGAACATCTCCTGGAGGGGATGTATGATGCTTTGTATTAAATACTAAAGGCAAGGGGCCACTACCCAGACCAATTTCGACCTTTATTGAGGTCTCATCAGTGGGAGCCAGGCTAGAAATACCAAGATTTTAGTAATACAGAGCTTATAAGTATTTTACCAGAACAAGTTACTATAAGGTGTTTTAACCTTATTAAATAAAAATCTCAGGAGGAGATATAAATGTAGAAAGTATTTTACCTTGGGTATAATAAATGTTAAAGATACCAAGCTATTTTAAACCTGGTTTTACTCCATTTCCCAAGTAAGCAAAGAGACTTGCACTACGTGCAGGGTCTGCTAGACTTGCAACACTTGCAGGCGCAAACTTGACTTGTTTGTCTGTTTGCTTACTTGGGAAATGGAGTAAAACCAGGTTTAAAATAGCTTGGTATCTTTAACATTTATTATACCCAAGGTAAAATACTTTCTACATTTATATCTCCTCCTGAGATTTTTATTTAATAAGGTTAAAACACCTTATGGTAACTTGTTCTGGTAAAATACTTATAAGCTCTGTATTACTAAAATCTTGGTATTTCTAGCCTGGCTCCCACTGATGAGACCTCAATAAAGGTCGAAACTGGTCTGGGTAGTGGCCCCTTGCCTTTAATATTTAATACAAAGCATCATACATCTCCTCCAGGAGATGTGCTTTGCATTAAGGGTAAATATTAAGATTAGTGATCAGAGCTTATTCTACTTTTACTCATGAGTTGCCTTGGTCTTGCACTACGTGCAGGGTCAGCTAGACTTGCAACACTTGCAGGCGCAAACTTGACTTGTTTGTCTGTTTGCTTACTTGGGAAATGGAGTAAAACCAGGTTTAAAATAGCTTGGTATCTTTAACACACACACACACACACACACACACACACACACACACATATATATATATATATAAAATAAGTTTAATGACTATTACCGAGAGAAAAGATGGCAAGATATATTTAACAATATACAAACGAATACTACTCGCGACGACAGCGCGTAGTATTCGTTTGTATGGAACTCATACTTGCATTTTTTCAAACATGCTACTGTTTTTCACTTGTTCTGTTAGTACAATGTTAAGTCTCTGTAGGTTTTTTTTTTTTTTTTTTTTTTTTTTTTTATATACTTCTTTGAGTATGATACCTGATGATGTTCTTGTAACGAAACTAGTAACTAGTAGTATATTGTTAAATATATCTTGCCATCTTTTCTCTCGGTAATAGTCATTAAACTTATTTTATAATATTCCAACCGAGTTAAAATGAATTGTCAAAATATATATATATATAGTAAAAATGACCTCATGAGCAGTTGATAATGATAATGTGTTATAAAATACAGTAGGTTAATACTAGGGCAATCCATTACTGCTTCTAAGATACATAATTATCTTTCCATTTGTTCAAAACTTCTGTTTCAATCATTAAACGATCTTTTTGCATTTTCTGGGTAAAATGAGTTCGCGTGAAAGATTTTATTCTGTTTATAATTGAAATATATATATTCCATGTATAAATTAAATAATTAAATCGTGTAATGTTTATTTGGTTGACTGGGGATGCATATAAGAAAAAAAATTAATGTTCAAGTCGGTTTATTCTAGATGTTAAGTTTCTGCCATATTAATTAGTTGATTACACTTATGTGAAACATTTTTTTGTAATTTTTGAAAATAGTCATTTTTTTTATTCATTTCAAAACTGGAAATGTTCTCTTACCTTTAAGAGCATATAGTTGCCAGACCATTACATGGTCATGAATCAAGTGCACAGTTACTGTGATAACGAATGGTGGTACTATACCAATGGAAACCCTAATTTATTGTTGATTGAATTTATAATCATATTGATCAGTTCAACTAATAATGCAATAGCATTTTGTACCAATAATAACATGTTAAAAATAGGTTTTGTTGTATTAGCAGGCTATAAGGCTTCCATGTGAAGTGTTAGTTTTTGTTTCCATAGGCATGTCAAGAGTATAGCAGTAACTTCAAGCCGGAACTCACTTGATTGAAAGGAAGTCTAGTAATTATATAAATATGGTATAATTTTTATATATTGTTAGTGCAAGTGTAAGTAATTGGCTAATTGAACAAATATTTAAACTTTTAGAGACTAGTTATAAAGTGCTTATCATGCTAAGCATTATTAATTATGGGCAGAATGAGGATTAAGGCACACGTGAGAAACTCGTGCACTTTTTTGTGTGTGTGTGTGACTCTTCTGAATCATTTTCATATACTATTAATAAAAATCAAAATGAAAACTTTAATACATTTTTAGTTTTTGAAATATCAATATTGAAAAAATTACACTGTACAGTATATCATTGCTAAGCATTAAAATCAATTTATGCTTTTAAAATGACTAAATAAGAAATGGTTAAGTTTTGCACAAAAATATTATTATTATTTTTATGTTTCCATGGAGCACATTACCAAAAATAAATGTATAAGTTTTGATATGAGATTTGTATTCTGCTCTTTTATCATTACTTCATTAATTATGGTGTTCTTTTGGTTATTTTTTGGTGTATTTTTTTTTCATGTATGTATGCAACGATTAGAAACTTGGTGCAAACTGATGACTTTAAATGGGATTTATTTTTGAAAGTGCATTTTTAGTTGTTTGTTTCACAACTTTCTTGCTTTAGTTTCTGATGTAATTATAATTTTAAGTATTATTGTTATGTAGTAAAGCTATATGTATTGTTCATCTGTTTTCTTATTTGTGCAATACAAAAGATTTAAGAAATTACATTTAAGAATTAAGAAATAAGATACATTTGATTTAAGAAAATTAATAGGTTGCATTTCAGATTCTTGTTAACCACTGTTAAAGGTTTCTTTGTATTATAGTTAATAAAGGCTGTACAAATTTTATTTGTTAAAATGAGATTATCATCATCATTTTTAACTTGCTATATACAATGTCAATAAAATTCATTCATCTATAATATACTCATTCACTATAACAAGCTACTGAAAAGTCAGAAGTAAGTTGAACAGTAATATTTCTATTGTAAAGGAAATTCACCATAATAAACTCTTCTGTTGGTCCCTGTGAATTTGCTATAGTGAGAGTCAATTATATTATATCGAATATACTTTTTTTTTTCATTAGGTGAACTTAGTGATATAGAGCTAGTGTATATAATGTCATTATATACTATAGCTCTAGATTAAAACTCTAGCACTTATGCAGTGAAATGAGATTATATAAACAGTCATATGAAACTGATAATCTAGTTAATAAATGCTAAAGTTGTGCAGATATCTTCCAAAAATCAAATTCTTGGAAGAAAAAGTAAAGAAGAGCTTTATTTTGTAACTTTCAGTACATTGAATGTTCTTAGAATTTAGTGATATCAGATCTTAAGAAATGCTTATGTTTGAATAATATTAGTTTGTTGTAGAAATACTGTTCTAGAATGCTAGTATTTATAAATCTGCAAATGTGAGACATAAAATAAATTACTCTGATATATTATTACAATATTATATTATATTATGCATCTGTTAGGTAAATCTCTATTTTAGAATTAGCCCAGTGATTTGCATGAAGAGTAGAGTTTTGTGGATATTTTTGTATTACTTACAAATTATTATTGTTGTTGTTGTTATTATAACAGGATCTTGCAGGCAGGAATTGGATTACAATGTAACACCAATACAGTATATTTCAAGTTGGTTCTAAAATTCTGTTTTATTACAGAAAGAGTTAAAAAAAAAAAAGTTATGCACTTGCAAATTATGTAACTGTTAAGTCATGTACTGTAAACACACGAAATTGCAAATAATGAAATTATATTTACACATATTTTTTAAAAAAGCATAAGCATTGGGAATTATTAAACTATAATGCTATTAACTTACAAATAGCACAAAAAACAAAATAAATATGATAATTTATTAAGCTGGAAATTTTCACTAGATTTCAAACCAGCACAGAATAGAAAATATTGATAATCAAGTAATTATGAAAACAGTTCAGACTTGTAACGAACAAGTTTAAACCCTGTTAGGAGGCATTTTAAGACAATCTTAAAATGCCTGAGAAACTTTCTGAGATTTAATATTATATCATCACTAAAAATAAACTTTTCTGAGCTGTAAAATAATATATTTTTGTATAATATACTCTTTTAATTTCATTAACAAAATTTAGTAAGAAATGAAATATACTTATAAGTATATAGGTTGTTTCAACTCACCTCTATAAAATGTATGTACATCTGATTATACTCATATACTGTTTTAGGTTAATATCATTATTGTTACATGACACCTTCAAGGAGTCCACTCATCATGGGAGGACACTCTACTCTACTCTACTCTATTCTTCTAGACATATCTCACTATCTTCCCTACTACTTAATTCTATAAACACATACAAGATGCTATTACCATCAATGTCATCTACTGCCCATCACTACCACCACCAACAGCATTTTTGTCTATTAATTGCACGTGTTCTCTGGCCAGTATGCCGATATGCAGGATGAAAAACCCAAGTTTTTTGGAGAAAAAACCCTGAAAAAAAATGGGAGGACACTCTACTCTACTCTACTCTATTCTTCTAGACATATCTCACTATCTTCCCTACTACTTAATTCTATAAACACATACAAGATGCTATTACCATCAATGTCATCTACTGCCCATCACTACCACCACCAACAGCATTTTTGTCTATTAATTGCACGTGTTCTCTGGCCAGTATGCCGATATGCAGGATGAAAAACCCAAGTTTTTTGGAGAAAAAACCCTGCTACCTCCATATGAGATAGCTAACTCACCTTCAATTGAAAAAGTTCATATAAAGATTCCTCTAATCACAATTGAATCGAAGGGTACAATGTTCCACTGTTCTTCCAATTGCACTACAGAGGAACTTAATATTTAGATTTCTGAGTATATTTAGATTTCTGTTGGGGTGAGCTGAAGCACCTTATATACTGAAATTCTTTATAAGCTCATTTCATTTCTTACTAAATTTTGTTAACTAAGTTAAATAGTACATTACATAATAATATAAATGTATTATTTCACAGCTTCTAAGAAATATTAATTTTTAATGATGGCATAATATTAAATTGTAGAAGAAAGTAGGTCAATTTTTGTTGATAAATATAAAATTAATATTTTTTTTTTTCTTTTAGCATATTTAAAAGAAAATGTTGTCATTGCCTTATGTGTACAGTCTAAAATTTTGAAAAATACATTGTAATTTTATTTATAAAATACATTATTTACTTTTCTAATCTTGTGCAGAACAATAATAAATTTAATCCCCCATTTATCTGATTATCTCTCAGTTTATTTCTTTAGAATGGGCACAATTTTTGCTCCATGTTCTTATTGTGAAAAATATTTATTTTCATTGAAAAATATTGTATAAATTATTGATTTTTAATGGATGTTTACCCTGCTCATTTTAATATTAGATGATTCCAAGAGTTTGAATATATATATATAACTTCACAGTGTTTAAAAAATATTCTAGTTAAAATATATTTTTAAAATAGTTTAATGGTGTCTTAACACGTTGACCGCCGTATGAATCAAATACGATTCACACTACATTTGTTCAATGCGTTGCGTGAATCATATTTGATTCGCATAAAGATTTTTCTTTCAGGCCGTGTAGTTCACCCGTGATTCGTATCTAAATGAAATGCTTATGGGTAATGGAAATGTGGGGCCTGGTAAACAGGTTTATATGGTTAGCACAGTAGAATTTCAACTACACGACCTATTATAGGGGTTTTATTTTTACCTGATTTAGGCCAATTTCTAATGTTGAATAAAACAATAACAATGGTGCTAAATATTTATTTATAATATATGTCATTAGAAATGTTACAAATCATAAATTTTTCTTCTAAACAATTGAAAAACTAATAAACAAAAAAATGTCAAATAATAGACAAATTGATATGAAAAAAATAATTAGGTGAAATTATTATTAACAATTACAAACTACAGTTATGCACAATAGTAAAACAACGAACACAGTAAAATTTTTTGCACTGAACACATTTCCACCGTGTTTGTGTCGCCTTAGATGTTGCATATTTTCTATTATGTTCTTCGGTTAACTTTTTGTAGCAAGATGTACATCTTCTCCTATTACTGGTACCAACCTCTTCTAAAATATGTTTTTCCTTGTCTGAAGTCGAAGCGACATTATTTTCCTTTGGTGTAATTCCTAATAACTCTTTTGCGATTTTTTCTCTAAATTCTGTGATGCTAATGTTTTTATCAGTAACTCGCTTATATACTATAAAAGCGTTCACCACAGCAGAACCTAAAAGAATTTCAACTGCGAGTTTTCGATACCATTTCACACTTCTTCGAAGACAAGAAGCATAGGCTTTTATCTGATCAGATAGATCAATAAAACTTTTGCTTTTGTTATAGTCCATAATAGCTTCCGGCTTTTGCACTTCATTACCATTTCTTGCTGTAAGGGATTTCATTTTGTTTGTGTGTTTTGTTGATAACATAAGCACTTCACGTTTATCGCACCATTTTATTACCACCACCCCTGTGTCACTTTCTTTACCAATTATTTCACCCTTTTTCAATTTCTTCTGGGTAACATCCTGTGGAATTCCCTTTCGATTTTTTCTCAAAGTGCCTACAAGGTGTGTTTGTCTATTCAAAAGTTTGTGCGCTAATTCAATACTGGTATAATAATTATCTACAAATATTGTGCGTCCATGGTCAAGAAGATTCTCACAAAGTCCCATAACAATTGAAGTTGGAACACTATTAGTAGCATTGGTCTTTTCTGCGCCGCAGTATATCTTGAAATCATATGTATATCCATCTTCAATACACAATTTGAATAGTTTTATGCCAAATTTGTGTCGTTTATTCTTGATGTACTGTCGAAAGGCAATACGACCTCGGAAAGGAACTAAAGTTTCATCAACGCAAATATTACTCGAAGGCGTCATTATTTTCTGGAAATTTTTTCTTATATGATTTATGAGAGGTGTAATTTTATAAAGTCTTTCAGAAGTATTTCCACCCTCGTTGTCTGTGAAGTGCCAGTTACTGAGAAGAAGATCGAACCGATTCCTTGACATAACTTGTTTGATTTCTGTAGAATAGAGGATGTTATTCGACCAATAACACTCTAATTTTGGCATCTGCACTAAACCGAACCAAATTTGCAGACCCAAAAATATCTTCATTTCATTGGGATTTGTGTTTTTCCACTTTCTTATCCTTGCTTTTGGTAAACTTCTCTTACTGAGTTTTTGAAGAGCGTATCTGTTAGTTTCTTGCACCATTAGGTCCAGCAGTCCTTCATCAACAAACATAAAAAAGAAGTCTACAGGCTGTTTATCATGCATTTCTTCAATAACATTTTGTTTTATTCCAAAATTATTATCCACAAACTGAAAATGTTTTAGTTTATCACCTGTAATTTCATTCCATTGTAGGTCGGTTGAATTCACATTTCCAAGTATTTCATCTGAGGAATTTCTTATAACATCATCAATTGTTTGGTCTACAGAATGAGCAGCAGTAAACTGAGATGTACTAGGAGCGAAAACTTCGGTATTACCAGTTGTAGATACTTTTATTCTCTTCCTAGCAATGAGAGAATCAGAATCTGAAGACACAGAACTAAGATCACTTCCGTAGTAACTTTCCGTAGAATATTCATATGGTTCGTCATCAGATAGAACTTCATTTATCAAGGCTTCTAAATGACGTTGCCCTTTTTCGTAGTCTCCCATATTAGGGCAATTTATAACAATATTTATCACTATAACAAATTTATTCCACCGGACAAAACACTCAACACATATAACTGTTCGTAAGCGTCATATATATCCAAGTTTGACCTTGTGTGAAGTGCGAATCACGTGTGCACCGCTCGGCCCAGCAGTAAAAAAATTCTTCTCAGGCCGCGCGGTGCACACGTGATTCGCACTTAAAAAATCTATTTAGCTGCATGAAATAAATAAAAAATCATAAAATATGATTATTTTATGTTACTTTAAGCAAATTGTAAAACAAAAAGAAGTTGGCCTGGGGATCAAAAAATTTTTTAACATTACGGCAGTCAACGTGTTAAGCTTTTTAACATACCATTATATTATACACATCATTATATAATAAGGAAAAAAAAACTTCTTACTAGCAGATTACCTATAGCAATTGTGAAGTTACTGAGAATAATATATTATAGTTCACAAGAATATGACTTCTTGTAAACTATAAACTAAATCTGTTATCCAGTGATAACATTCATATTCTTCACTTACAGAATCTACAACATTGGGAAAAAGGAAACTTTAAATAGTAATTTTCAAATTATTCCAAACTCTGTTTTAACTGTGTTAGGGCCATCCTCAACAGCACATTTTATTATTATTATTATGCACTCTTCCAAGAAATCCAAGTACTCATTTAGGCAGAGTTCCTTCTAGATCATACAGTGCCTAAATACGTCTCTCTCTCTCTCTCCCTTAAGCACATTCACTGAAGGCACTCTCATAACACCCAATGGTAGCTCATTCCACATACTGACCATGTGGAATGAGAAATTACAGCAACTGAGTTCTTTAGACCACACCTAACCATACCTTTACTCATCTTCCAGGAGTAGTCTCGATTTCTCCCTCTGCCTGCCATCAGCTGCAAAATCTCACTTTTTGTCTGTAGTGTAAGATCCCCCTTATCGGCTTGTATGTTTCTGTCATATTTCTTCCATTTATTTCTCAAACTTTGAAGACTACATCCCCTCAGTCTATCCTCATATGCTTAGTTCCATAGGCTGGATATCATCTTATGATATCTGGTAAAGATCCAGTAGTTAATCCACCACTGGATCTTTTTTTTTTATTGTCTCACGTATCTATTACTCATCTGGATCTTTTGGAAGACCAAAAAATCCAGATGAGTAACATTTGAGTACATGTGTTGAGACTAAAGTGCTGTGAGGACATCATGTTGGAGGTTTAATGGAATATTTACAGCACTGGGAAAGGATTAAAACTAATTTTAATACTTCTAATATTTTGTCTCAGTCATTGTGACATCTTCAGGGATTACAAATAACTTTTGTAACAACACACTCAAATACAATACACTACTAAGTGAAACATGTGGGTGATTCTAAAGTCCTATCTAGGTGGTGCACCCTCTATGGACATTTGTAAGTGGCCTAGGATGTAAAGTGGGATCTCTGATAATTAATGTTTCCCAAATTTTGGGAAGTTTCATGCAACCATATTTATTTAAATTAGGTTGATTTCTGAGTGCCGCCGCAGATTCTAAAAACAGTCTTTCTTTTTTGAATTTACTGTGGTGGAGCATGGTAGTTTTTCTCCAGGAGATCCTGTAGGTTGTATCTGAAACATGGTCTACAAGGCCAGATTGACCATAGTTGTGATTGCCATATTGTTTTAATAATGCTATATTGTTGAGAGGAATGGTGGGAGAGTTCGTTATTACTCACATAGGCAGATATATTCAAAAACTCTCCCACCCCCACTCCTCTCAACAATTTGACATTATTAAAACTCTAACCAATAGAGCCCACAAGCTTTGTTCCAGTGGAATCTCCCTTTCAACCGAACTCAACCACATACACAACACCTTCCTTTCCAATGGTTACAGTGATTACACAATTAAAAAAATAATCAGTTCCTTCCCCATTCCCTGGACATCTCTCTTCCAATGGTTACAGTGATTACACAATTAAAAAAATAATCAGTTCCTCCCCCATTCCCTGGACATCTCTCTTCAGAAGGATTTCAGAAATGCCATCATCATACCCTACATCCATGGCACATCAGAAAAAATAGCCAGGTCCTTAAAAAAGTACAACTTCCACACAGTGTTTAAGCTCCACGATAAACTTATTATCATCTGTTCCACCAAAGATCAGCTGCCTCCTCTCTCTCTCAGTGCCTGGAGTATATAGAGTACCCTGTTCCTGCAAGCTGGCTTACTTTGGACAGACAAGTAGATCAGCAACCATCTGTTTAGAGGAAAGAACACAAATCATACATATGCAATCATGACTATGGTCAATCTAGCTTTACAGACCATGTTTTGGATACAACCCACAGGATCTCCTGGAGAAAACACCATGCTCCACCATAGTAAATTCAAAAAAAAAAAAAAAAAAAAAGAAGAAGAAGAAAGACTGTTTTTAGAATCTGCAGTGGCACTCAGAAATCAACTGAATTTAAATAAATATGGTTGCATAAAACTTCCCAAAATTTAGGAAACAGTTATCAGAGATCCCAATTTACATCCTAGGCTACCTACAAATGTCCATAGAGGGTGCACCACCTAGATAGGATTCTAGAGTTACCCACATGTTTCACTTAGTATTGTATTGTATTGTATTTGAGTGTGTTGTTACAAAAGTTATTTTTAATCCCTGAAGATGTCTCAGTGATTAAGACAAAATATTGGGATCATTAAAATTAGTTTTAATCCTTTCCCAGTGCTGTAAATATTTCATTAAACCACCAACAAAATATTTGATTAAAGTGTTCCAGATGTGGTCTCATCAATGCTTTGTGAAGTGGAAGAATAATTTCTGTATTCTTACAAATTAGTGTTCTTTTCAACATTGCAGTTATCCGATAATTCCTTAATAATTTGTAGTTAATTCCCATTAATATAATACTCTGTTTCAGTCCAAAATGCATAATCTAACATGTAGCAGTATTGAACTGTACATTCATTATCATTTGTCCATAGAACCAGTATCTTCAAATCAGCCTTCAGGATTCTCTATCAGCTATATCCCTTATTGTCCTCTCCAACTTTGTATTATCAGCAGATAACTTGATATTACCCTCTAGACAATGTCATTTATATATAAGTTAAATGAGGATTCTATTGATAGTAATCAATAGAATCCTCTCCTGGATTCCCTCCTTTTTGTAAGCTCTGCATCTCTATACATCACCACACCAAATACCATGATATTTCACGAAAGCCTTGGTGAAATATCATGGTATATTTATTATCTCATGCTATTACTCTATTATATCTGCTCATATGAGAATATGAGCTGATTGGTAAAGTAAGACTTATGTTTAACAAAACTGTACCGTCTTCCTCTGTAGAGGATCAGAGTGCTATCTATACACCTTTGAAAGTAGATCCTAAACACCCTTTCCAGCATTTTAATGATCACTCTAGGGATACTAATCAGTTTATTATTGGTGCATCGATTCTTGCTCAACAGCTGTATGATGGAATTATCTTGCACTTCTTCCAATCGTTAGAAATTGTGCACGTGCTGAGACTCGAGCTTAACATGTAGGTCAGTTGAATTTTGCTAGTTCTCTTGCACGTTCCTTGCACATTAGCTTTAATCTACATTCATTAAAGTTATTCTTTCATGGTCATTTTTCCTTTCATTTGCCATATAGTGACAGCAAACGTTTTTCATAATCTGATTTCATCTTCCTCATCATGGCTGCCATAGCTTTCTATACTGCTCCTAAGCTTGGGCTTCACTTTTCTTTTGATATTATATACATAACATTGTAATCATGCCAAAGCCTGCTTTAAACTGTGCATTGGCATGAGTTCTACACATACCTCTTCTTAATTAATGCTCTCACATGATTTGTCACTTCCCAGATCAAAACTGCATGATCACACTTACTAAATTTATGCTCTAAAAAAACATTCAAAATAAAAAACATTGGCTACATTACTATACAATTTATTAAGTAGGCATTTTTTAATAAAAAAATGCAGCAAAAAAAAAAAAACGTTTTAACAGTGAATTAATAGTGTCTCTATAGTTCTATGATTGTATACCAGGGCTTTATGTAAGGTGAAATGTATAGGTACGATGGTTATTAGTTCTCATAATAAACTTATAAATGTGTACTATTCAAAGATGGAATATTTAAGACATCTGGTATGACTAAATTATCAACATTTTATGAATTAGTATTTCTTATAGAAAATTTTCATTACAAAAAAAAAAAAAACACTATGTTCCCGTTGGTTAAGAATAACTTTTGGTTTCAAGAATAACACTATACTCAAGAATAATTATGAACTCATTGTTTAAAATGCTTGTGTTGTTTATTTTCATTCTTTTTTTTTTTATTTCATTTTATGTAATTATTATTTTTTATGTCCTCAGCACAAGTAGCCATGTTAAAAACATTTGAATAAATTAGTCATGTATTCCTGCTTATCATTGTATATAATATGTAACCAGAGTTTTTAGTTGAAATATGTATGTACTTCTCGAGTTCTAGTATGTCAGTCAAGATAGGTCAGATAACTTTAAATCTTTGTTTTATGATTCAATGTCCAGGTTCCTAAGCTAACAATATGAAATTATATTGTAGTTTTTGTTCATATTAACTTTTGTGTGTGTGTGTGTACAAACAAAAGGTTGTGCATGAAGTACTTTATAACTGTACTTTTTTGCATATTACTCTACTATACTACTTTGCATATTGAAAATAGTATGTCCTCTAAGAAGCCCATACTGTTTTCTATTATATTATATTTAAGAAACTTTTCACCATATCTTGAGCTAACCCAATAGCTGAAATCCCTTTATTATATGGAAAAGCAAAATGATGTTTCACATTGTTTTAACAAACTCTGGATTTGGGATAGGGATACATAGTTCAGGAAGGTTGTGAAATTTTTTTGAAAACAATAATGTAATTTTTGTAAACTATATTATATTATAGCAAAAGATAACTTGGTTAAAATATAGTTTTAACTTTTTTTTTTTTTTTCATATATACTTACATGTTACAAGGTAGTTTGTAAACTACAATGTGGTACTCATCCGATACACCTACCATACCAGATTAGTTCAAAGATATTCAAAGATTTAGCTGTTTACTATTTAATAAAGGTTCCAATAGGAACCAAAGCATGTGATAGATAATAATTCTCTTTACTATACTGTAATAAAATGTCACGTATGTATCTTTGGAGACATGCTTGCTCTTATTAGTGGCTACTTGGTTAACTACTAGCAAAGTACACTGCTTTGAGTATACGAAAAAAAAAAAAGCCATGAAGTTATTTCAGCCATTTGCATATGCTTGGATATAATAGCAATATAAATGAAACATGAATGAAATCAGAAGAATGATATGGAAAATTATTCTGAAAATGTTAGTGAATTCTTGTATTTTGTTCCTTTCTTCTTTATTTCAAGAAATATGTTTCATGTCTTACTGCTTGATAAAGAGTATGAATGTCAGTAAAAATGTTTATTTGCAAATGAAAATATTAAAACATTGAATGTTAAACTGAATTGAATTGAATAACTCTTGCAAACTCTAAAGATAGTATTATGGTTTGCATGTGAAGTAACTTCACAACTTGGCAGTTCGTATATAGAAGCTAATGACTTCACATCACTTGCCTTAGTATCCCATAATGCAATGCATATATCCTTGCAGACATGTATAATGCTATGCATAACAAGAAGGGTCACTACCCAGACTGGTTTTGACCTTTATTGAAGTCTCATCAGTGGGAGCCAGATCCAGAAGTGATACCAAGGTTGAAGTAATGCAGAATTCATATTTCCATATATAAGTAGCCAAAATGTGTCACACCTTATTACTAAAATACTTTGGATTAACACCCCAGCCATGATGTCTATAGATGTTCAGCAAAATCTGGATACAATTCTGTCACACCGATTTATTAACATGGATAAGAAGTGCAATTGGTCTCACTATTTCATCCACCACCACCGATAGAGAGGTTAAAGATAGATGTTGAAAATTTTTCCAATGATGAGACCTCAATAAAGATCAAAACCGATCTGAATAGTTCGGTTTTGACCGAATGCATTATACATGTCTGCAAGGATATGTGCTTTGCATTATAGGATACTAAGGCAAGTGATGTGAAGGCATTAGCCTCTATATATGAGTTGCCCAGCAGTGAAATTACTTCATGCACAAAGTTTGTTTGCTTACACTTGAATAAAGGATTAAACTAAGAATATAATTTCTTGGCATCTTTAATTTATAGTATACCAAGTGGAAAAACTTTCATCATGTAAAATCAAATATTAAAATTCTGCTAAAATTCTGCTTAATAAACCCATACCCATGTATTGTTTCTTATATAAATATATTCATCCTCAGTCTTGAATCTGATATACTTGACATATAAAATACAAAATTTCTGTTTAAGAATTTATTACTGTGTAGCATAATAAATAACATTATTGCACTAAAAAAAATTTTTAATTATAAAAAAAAACGATTGTTATAAAAAAAATGACAGTTTCTGATTTGCTATTTAAACTAGTAATTTTTTTAGAAAAAAATAATTTTTCTGAAAACATCCGCCTGTTTGTTGCTAATTTGTCATAGAAAAAAAGTTTAGAAATGCTTAGTGAAAAATAGTTAGATAGAAAAGTTTAGATCAAGTGAAAAAGAAATGTTACTGATATCATAAACTGCTATAATCATAATATACATCCAGTGCTATTGTTGAAAAAAAAAATGTTGTTATACATTTTTCATTAAGTAATTAGAAAATATATACTATGCAATAAATCTGCCACTTGCCCCCAAAAAATTCACATTTAAGTTAACTAGCTGTTTAATTAGTTGATTGGTAGGGAGGAGGAGGCATTTTCTGTCACTAATGAAAAGAGACCAAATATTTATATTAATATATTGATTGACAAACTGTATGAGCTTTTGATATGTATGTTTAACCTAATTTATCAGAATTTTAAATGTGTATAAACACAAATGAACAAAGATGATGTACTTATAAAAGATCAAAAAATATCCCACACACAGTATGCAGATATGGCATATACTTTTTTTTTGTAGAACTGTTACAAGAAAAATGTAATTGTCTGTTGTCTTAACAATTTTGACAATGGTTTGGCATGGGCTATTCTTGTCTTCTCTGTTGTTACTGTGTATGGCTTGTAAACTTTCTCTGCATTGTTTTTATATGGATTTTAATTAGCATGCATAAGTTTTTCTTAAAATTCTTAATATCATTCTCGTAATACTGTTAAGGATTTGATTTACGAATCAAAGAATGATGATTTTTTATTATGTACACTAAGTGGACATTTTATTAGAAAACACTCTCAAAATTCTGCACATTGACTCCATGAAATTCCAAAAACACTCCAAAAAAGTAACTTCATAGATAATATACCATGATATGGTACATTATCTTTTAAACATTGTTGCTGTGGTAAGTGTGTTTATGGACTGTATCATTCAACTCATGTTGTTGTGCATCAAAGATCCTAAGGAATATACACAATATTCATAGGAATATACAATAGGAATATACAAGAAAAACATGCCTCGGATTAAGCATTGTTGTGATCAGGCGTAATAAGTTTATAGCTTCGTGCCATGGTCACTGTATTTTAGTCCTTCCATCCTTGTGAAATTGGCATAAGTCACTTAATGGAACCTTTCTCCAGTCGTCTGGTGTTCGTCATTCACGTCTCTCTGCTAACCTTAGCTTGCTTGTTTTTTGTTGGATAGACATGGTACCCTTATCCTCAGTTGTCGTCTGTCTGATATATATATATGGTATGTTCAGTTGTACTCACAGTCATGTGACTAATTGTAGCATGTCTTTTGGAATTTGCAATCCTTTCAATCCTTTGTCTGCCTCTTGTATTATTTCTCTTTTTTGTGTGGGGTTGACAGGTGTTTTCTTTGTATCACACTATTCTCAGTATATCTCTGATACTTTTGCATTCTGTGGTTTCCAAAATACTTTTACTGGCCTGTAAAAGCATAATACACACTAAGTTTCTACTGTCATTAAATTTTTAAAGTTGCTTGGATCACAACTCATGCCCATTATCTCATGCTATTTCTTGGAGGAAATCTACCACCTGTTTATAGCCATTGCCTGCCACCTATCATGAATTACCTGTTACTGGTGAATTTCATTCAGCATGGAGATATTTCTTATATTTTGGCCACTGAGTGTATATAAATTTGAAAGGGGAAAAAAAATTGTATACCAATAAAAAGCAGTTGGAAATTATTATCAATGTATGGAGCATTTTTTTGACATCTGTGTAGTGAACATAAATTCACTTTGCATAATGTGCAAATGCATATTGATATCTGTAACTATCCCTCTTAATCTAATTGAGAAATTTTTTAAAAAGTTATTACTTTAATTAAATAATTGATAAATAATTGTTTTGATAAAACAGAAATTTATGAGACTGTTAATGTAAAGAATTTTGTTAAACAGATTTTTTTCTGTTGAATTTTTGTGAAATATATTAAAGTCTTTAAAGGATAATGCATTATTAATAAAAAAAAAATGCTCATATAGAAAAAACAAAATGTTAAAATTACATTAATATCAGTGTAAAAAATTATTAAGTTTCTGAAGTTTTAATAACTTGATATCAGAACTGTAAACTGGAATAGAAAGCATTATTGCATTTAAGCATTGTTGGTAATTATCGTGATAATGAAGATCAATAAAATCCTCTTGATCTGGGTTTTCAGCTCTGAGCATGTGTGCATGCATGAAACTTTTTTCAGAGATTTTTTTATGAAAGTCTGAAATCTAATGAAGAAGTTGGTTGAATTTATTGAGATGTCAGTTGATCATAAATTAGCTTAGGCTTTGTTATGAATCCAAATATCTGTATTGAAGTCAAACAAGCATGTGCATGAATTTGATATATATATTTTTTCTTATTAACATATAGATCTTCATGCAACTGAACTAAATTTTAGGAACAATAGTGCTATGTCCATAACTTCCTGAATTTGCATCCATAGCTAATCTGCCCAATGAAAGATTGTTATAAGTTCAATTCTAGTTGCTGACTAGAGAAACTTTTTCTAAGCCTTTCTTTGACCATTTCCCAGGTTAGTTGACCTGGTAACAGGCAAGTAAGGTTTTCCTCATGGAAACTCAAGTTTTTATTCCTACAGCTTAAGAAAATCAACCATAGAACTTGTACTATTTCAGATAATTATAAATAGCTAGCCTTAGTTGGCCAAATAAATTTTGATTGTTGAAAAGTGGGTACTAGCATACCCACTTTTCAACAATCAAACTGCTAGTTTGAATCCCACCATGGGCATATATGTATGTGATTGTCTTTGGGTAGTAGATGAATTTCATCACCCTGTGTGAGATGACTTTCCCACTTAAGTGGCTTCCATGTTTGGTCTCTCCTCTTAGAGCAGGGTTTCTGGATTAAAAATTAATTTCTCAACTATTTGTCTTAAAGTGAAAATCTGATTTTGACAACCTCTATTTGTCTGAGCCCAGCTTGTTCTTCTCTTCCACAATCTTTCTCAACCTCTTTTCAAATATGCTTGCATAAATCTTACCTGGAACACTTAGTAGAGAAATTCCAATGTAATTGTCACATTCGGCTTTATTCCATTTTTTACAGATGGGCATTATGAGAGCTCTACTCCAATCATTGGGAATTTTACCTCCTAACCAGTCCCTCTGAATTATGTAGTGTGCCACTGCAAAACGTTTATACCTCCATACTTAGCATTTCTGGTTGAATATCATCAACTCCTGCTGCCTTTCCACATTTCAAGTTTTTGACAGCTTTTTCTACCTCAAGTATTTATATGTACTCCTCTTTGCATTCCACTTGAAGTGTTCTAATACAAATGGTAATAAAACAAATGGTAATTTATTTATTTTTTATTTTTTTCATAATCATATTGAAAGAATTTACGAGAAAGAAATTAAATTAAAATTTAAATTTCCTAGTTTTGATATTAATAAAATTATCTGTAATATTCTTAATGTTTAAGTTTTCACATATATCATTTTCAATAGCTATTAATGCTAGACTTTCAAGCCTTGTTTGTAACATACTTGATCTTAAATAAGTCTTAATTAATTTAAGTTTCGAAAACGAACTCACCGCTTGCTATACTAACAGGTATAGTTAATAATATTCTTGAAACAATTGCAAAATTCAGAAAAAAAAGATAAAAGATAAAAGAAAAAATTCGATAAAAGATAAAAAAGATAAATTCGACACAATACATTTAAGAATATCGAGAGGATTTTCAATTTTTAAAGTATCATTTCGAAAAATATCTGTATAAGATTGTATCTCATCAAAGAATTCCATGGCATTTATATCTATATTGTTACCATCTTTCAAAAGAATTTCTAAGTCGTCGCAGTTTTTTCTTAACTCTTCATTATTAATTTTGAAAAGTCTATACAAAAAACTAAAATTATCAACATGAGTTTTAAGTTGTTCGTTTAACGAAGTCCATGCAGTATCCGAAAGTGTATAAAATACATTGACTTTAAATTTATCTTCTGGTGTTTGTGGCTGTTCATCAGGATGTTCATATTGAAACTGACGTTTTTTCTTCTATTGTCAAACTTCTAATACAGATTTAAACTCTGTTTCTCCATCCATGTCTTCACTTAGTTGTTTTGCTATTTCAAGAACTTTTTTATAATTTGTATCTGATTGATATTTTGATATGAATTTTTTAAAATTTCCAATGGATCTTAAGACTAGTGATATTCATATTTTTATCCTGAAGAGCTTTACTAACCGGATTTATTCTGTTAAGCAAATCGTGCCAAATTATTAAAGAGCAGATGAATTTATAGTCTTTGATTTTAAGACATCAAACTTGTGCTTCATTTTGAATTTCTTTATTGAAGTTGTTATTATTTAAAAATTCAAAAAGCGTATCATAAATTCCTTCTAATTGATAATGTGGAGGATGAATTGCTTTAATTTTGCTTTCCCAATGAGCTTTTGATGGCTGTTTTAATGAATCGGTTAGAATCGTTAAAATTACTTACATTGGCGACGTGACGATTTCACAGAGTTCTGCATGCTCTGCACTGGTTAAACCGGGCCAAACGACTACTAGCACTTCAGTGGAATGAGACTCTAAGGTCCCATAGAAAATACATTATGGGATAGGGTCATTGCACAGGGCTGCTCTGAGCCGAGCGAAGCAGTGCGCTTGCTACCTAAGAAATGTTCATGAAAATCTTAGTGAGAGAAAATCTGCTCTATTTTTATGCAGAATATGTAAATTCGCAGCAGTTATATTGACTTACCTAATTATTATTACTTCATTCGTTTACAAAAATTTAAAGAAAGAATGAAATTTCATACTAACACTTTGAAATGGCGCCGCCTGCAATTCAGGCTCGCTTCCACCAGCCTTGAATACAGTTCTGTCACTGCTGGCTCATTTAACAGTCTTTCAAAGTAATTACTCCAGACATCTAGGATATCTTAATAAATGTCACCTTTATCATCTTTGATTCTTTTCACAGTACTCTTTTCTCCATTTCTAAACTTCTTCAATAGCCGCCAGAACCTTTTGCCACCTTCCTGATATTTATTTTCCATACTCTTACCAAAGTCTTCCCAAGACCTTTTGTTTAGCTACTTTTACACATAGCTTAGCTTTCTTACATTTTTCTCTATTTTTAGGACATCTGCTGACTTATTTGCTAAGAACTTGTGGTATGTTTCCTTCTTTTCCAGGATTGCTTCTTTAATTTCTTGTATCCACCATGGTGTTCTTAATTTTCTATCCTTGCAGATAACTTCACCACATACCTCCCTAGCAGAATCAATCAGTGTCATGTTCAGAGTTTGCCACTGAGACCCCCCCCCCCAAGGTTTAGTTCTTGTTTTCATTCTGTTTCATTTTTTTCTTCAATAATGTTTGTATAGTCAAGTCTACAGTTTACCTGTAAAAGCTGCTCAACTTTAATTCTTTTTTAAAACTTTCTTGCATACTGTTCTTTTTGATGTGATATAAATTTTTATCCTGCTTAGTAGTAAGTAATGGTGACTTCTGATTTCAAATCCTCTGTACACTCTTTTATCCTGAACCAGCATGATGATATCAATATCAACAATGATGTAGTCAATGAGGCTTTTCTGATTTCTTGTGCACATGTTTATGTTGAAACATGGTGTTAGTAATGACTAGTCTGTGTCCTGAGCAGATGTCCAGTAAATACTCTCCATTATTATTAGCTCTGCCCCTTTCTCCAAATTTTCCCAAAAAATTTCCTTCTCTACTGTTCAGATCTCCAACAGAGACCACTTTTTCCATCTCTCCACTTTGTCCTTAGAAGGATCATTGACACAAGTTTCATTGTTCATTTCCTCATTTTGAGGTTTGCCCACATTACTCTACTTGAAACCTTACCATTGAATGCTATCTCTACTCCTTCCTTTCGTTGATCATTATTGCCTGAAAATAACATCCTATATGTATTATTTATTAAGATATAACCTGTTTTTGTCTTCTTTGTCTCAGTAATGCCAATTATGTCCACACGGTACTTTTCCAATTCTTCTGTGAGTTTGAATTTCTTTCCATTAATACTCATTATATTGATGGTTCCTATCTTCAGTTCTTCTGATGTTGGTTTATTCTTCTTCTAGATGTTGAGTTGTAGCTTGTTCCAGTAGCTCACTTTTCAGCTACTGGAACAAGGTTGGAAACTTGCAGCATATTGATACAGCATGTGGGCTAAGGGGTTGAATAATCCAAAACTCTACTCTAGAGACGAAATATGCAAGTTTTTTAAGCCATTTCTGGCTTCAAGCAGAGGTGAGATTTGAGCGTACTGCCTGTTGATTGGCAGGCATATACACTATCCCCCCCCCCCTTCAGCTAACCAGACTTACCATTAGCAAATAATTAAATTTGGTGGTGGGAGAGGGGGCTGTCTTCCTGGAAACTTTACCACCACCAAGTTCACACAAACACAAAAAGAGAGAGTTATTTCACAGCACTAACACAAGCATTCTTGGTGGTAAACTTTCAGAATTAAATATTGTTTAAGAAGCTGATATACACAGGATTCACAGGGCTGTCTTCCTGGAAACTTCACCACCACCAAGTTCACACAAACACAAAAAGAGACAGATTTCACAGCACTAACACAAGCATTCTTGGTGGTAAACTTTCAGAATTAAATATTGTTTAAGAAGCTGATATACACAGGATTCACAGGCCAGAAATATATAACCTCAGTGATTCTAATAAGAGGTTTTCTTTGATGTTTTATTGTCTGATTCATACTACTAAGCAAATTCACTTAACATTTATTAAACGTTAGCAAACAAAAAATAAATTACATGACATTTTGTGTGTAATATTCTTATGTTAATACTCTCTAGCATTATAACAATTTAAATCTTGAAATCAGTTATAGTTCATGCATGATGACAATAGTTTATATTATTGGAAGTTCAAATTAATGTGAATTCTGATTACTAAGAGTGTTTGGTATTTTAATAAACCCATGATCCAATAACTTTTTATTAATTTACTCAAACTACTATTACCAGTGAGCATCAAATACACATGAAACTATGTTTGGAACATTATCCTAAGAATATTAGTGCATTGGTCAGGCATAATGTTTAGATTTAACAATGCTTATGAAGGATAAATATAATTTTATTAATTATATTGCACTCAACACTTCATCATCCATTTTTCGTGGCATCATTAGGAATTAACAGCTTAACAAGCAGCTATTACTCTCACCAGTAAATACAAGGACAACATTAAGCTTAGTGTCTACTATTGGTTCTAAGGTATAGCTTATCATTTTGGACCTCTTTTGTTAATTAGTTTGAAAAAAAATATATTATTGTTTAAATAAATCATACATTTAAAAAAAATCATAAGCTTCCATAGATCAATTGGTGATGATGCTTTAGTTAGAAAGACCTAGATTCAAATTCTGTCTAGAATAGTGAAGAACCTTTATAAGGGCTTTTCGGTTTTCCTCCCAGAATACCAAAAGACTGACAAAACCGTCCACAGGCATACAGTGTAGATTAGATTAACTACTCTATTAGAGCATTAAAAAAAACCTAATTAATGCTCTTTTGAAACCAGATTTCTTGTCACAGCAAAGTAACAGGCCATTGAGCCTAACATATAAAGGAAAAAATGGAAAATATGTACATAATAGAAATTGAACAGCATTTAAACTAACAAAATAAAAAATAATTTCATGCACATTAGTCACGGAAGACACTTTTAGCCTAGAATCTTCAATTTTTCTGGACTAATTAATACAGCTGCTGGTATTCCAAAATCAGTACATGCTGGATTCATTCCAGTTACAAACTAATTACATTATAGTAAGCCTATGGTTCTGGAATTTTTGTGGTTCAGGCCATGTTAGTCCTCAGGTGAGATATTTTTATTGATCAAGTGATTTAACAGTTTATTTGTTTATAAAATAATAATTTTTATATTTTCCTAGGTCAGATGATAGTGTTCTAAGAACCCTAGTTGTGAGCTACTTTTTGAGGAGGATTATATTATTTATTATTGAGATTTGGTCTTTGCTGCATCTTTAAATCTTCTCTCATTCCAATATTTAGCTTCGTGGAATAGGGAGGCACTATTCTAGTTAGTCCTGTGGTTAGAACATAATGTGTCATCCAGTAATCTTGATTTATTGAACAAGAAAATTATGTAATGTGGATGTTCCGCAGTATAGCTGTATGACCTTTCTTTCTTTTTATTTTTTTTATTTTAAATTAATTAGCCTATGAGGTCAGAACTGATCACACTTCTCCTAAGGACAGTGGTTCATTTATTATTATGTGACTCCTCCAAGTACTTATCATAGGAGGGCACCCAACTCACCATCTACACTTCTTAATATTCCATCTACACACTATGCCATCTAATGCTCACTAATGGTACCATTGTCTGGTAATTGTATGTGTCCTCTGGCTAACTTACCTACATGTAAGGATGCAAAATGCTAGTTTCCAAGAGGAGAAAACCCTGTTACGTCTGTATGAGATCAGCCCATATAAAAATTTCTCTTGTTATGAAGAGAATCAAAATCAGGTCTTTACCAACTAAAGGCCTATCATTTTTCCAGCAGTATTACTGAGGCACAGTTGAAATTAAGTTTATATCATTTGTGTATGCTTAGCAACAATAAGTTTATATTTTTTGTTAGCTCCTGATGTCATCAACATGGATAATGAAGCATTGTATATCATACAATTAACAAACTTATATTTTATCCTCACTGAATGTTAAGTTCTAAAAATTCAAGAATTTAAAGCACAAATATCAGTCACTTGGAAAATTTTGTTTGAACTAATTAGAAGAGTAGAGAGACTGTTTTTTGGAATACTGTTCTAAACAAACACAAATTAGGGGTGATTTTGATAATACTGTAAATATAAGTTTTCAGATGAGTAAAACAATTCTGGGGTCACTCTGGGATTTTATGCATTTGCTGTTTTAGCAGCAAGAATTGTAATAAGTTGCGCAAACACTGCTCCACTGTTTAACATGAGTCTCATAAAACGTGAAGTCTTAAAGTTTCCAAAGAGTCACTTTGTATTATTTGGTAAAAAAAAGTCTAATATGAATCTTAGTAATAGTTTCTTATAAATTAAACAAACTGCACCTAAAAATTACAGAAACTTGATGTATTTCAATAATGGAATGTATGTATTCATTTTAATATACTTTATGAATTAAAAGCATATTGATTATTAATTAAAGTATTTAACTGTTTTCTATGTAAAAAATACAGACCTTGTGAGTATTGAAAAAGTAAGTTGGCTGCAAAGGATTCAATTGTATTTGCTTCTTTGTAATTTTGAGTTTTGTTTATTTCTTTTTTCTTTAAATTTTGATAAATGTGAAGGAATTCAACATTTTATTTTGTTCTCTGTATTTTCTACACACACACACACATTATGTTGCCAAAAGTGTCCAGCAACTGTTTGTATTTCCCATTGCTACAGTGTCAATACAATACGCTGTCAATACAAGATCAGGCCTCCTTTTACTATTACAGCCATTACTTTTTAGGGTAAGCCCTCCATTAGGTTCTGGTAAACTGCTGGAATTTGTTTCCATTCCTCCTGTAGTAGCTAACAAGTTTTAGTTGGGCAAGTAGATCTGGTACTCAACCTTTGCTCCAGCTCATTCCAAAGATGTTCAATAGGGTTGGTACTTTGGGCTGGCCAGTTTAGTTCTTCCACCTCCATGTCTTCAAACCATGGAGCCAGGGCCCTTTCTTTTTGAGTAGGTGCATTATCATGCTGATAATGCACCTACAATCCATTCTTCCAAACTGTTGCCACAGTGTGGGAAGAATGGAAATGTCATGGTAGGTATCAGCGTTTAAATATCTGGATGCAGAAACCAATGGGCCCTGTCCAAAAATGGAAAAACAATCTCAGGCCATTCTGCTACCTCCTCCAAATTTCTTGGTTGATACAAGACATTCCTGTAAGTATCATTCACCAGGCATCTGCTAGGTCCAGACACATCCATCAGATTACCAGATAGAGTGTATCACAATTCATCGCTCCACAGGACTCTCTTCCATTGAACCACAGTCCAATAACGGTTGTTTGCAGCATTCCAGATGATGCCAGGCAAGTATAATCTCAAGGGCTTGTGAAGCACACACAACCATGAAACCCAAGGGCAAACACCTTCTGGTGAATAGTTCTGTCACTGGCATTTATTCCAGAGCTCGTGTGGAAGTCATTTGCAATGGTTACTAAGGCTGACTGATGATTTACTGTGACAGTGCACTTGAGAGTTCGCCAGCCCCGATTTGTCAGTTTCTTTGACCTACCAATTCGGGGGAAGGGTTTGGTGGTTCTATCACATTTCCACTTCACAATAACCTCACTGACAGTAGACCAGGGCATGTGCAATGTGACAGAAATTTCCCAGACCGAATGAATGAATGAATGAACTTGTGGGCTCTATCATACTTCATTCAGACAGACTTAACTCTTTTAATCCACTCATTCTGATGACAAAGAATGTCTGTACTGCTAATGCCCACGTGCTTATGCTTATATAGTGTTACAGACTTATATCTGTGTTATACAGGCGAGGCAACGTAGAGTTATGGGGTGTCCAGACACTTTTGGCAACATAGTTCATATATATGTGTGACCCATACTTGATAAGTATCACAAGACATATGGCACATCAGTGCTGCATACAGTGGACTCTAACTGTAGTAAACTCTTAGGAACCACAGAAATAGTTTATTATAGTAGATGGTTTGGAATAAATAATTTCCTTCAGAACAGCATTGTACCTGTGGGATTCTCATTGGACCTATTGCTATGATGGTGTTTGAGACAACAAGAGTTGACTGTAATTTTTACTGTCTGTCTGTAATAGCATGCAATTTGATGGGAACTCCTTGATTTCTGATGAAGAAAGGTTCCTCAACTCTGATCTGTAGTATCTTAAAGCTGAGGGGAAGAAAAATAAAGGAGTCTCTGTATCAGAGAGAGAAAGAAAGAAAAATAAATAAAACTTCTTACTTTGAGTGACTACATTATTTTCATGCAGTTCCTTTTTATAGAGAGATTCAAAACTTAGATTTTCTTTTAATATTTCCTATAATAAATGAATATATTTAATTAAAAATCCTTATTATTTAAAGTAACTAATTTGTGAGTAGTAGTACTTTGTGAAATTTTCTTTGAAAACCACCATTGCTTAATGACTGTTTTGCTGGATAAAAGTTAAAGTTACACTTTGATGGGGGGAAGGGGATGATGTCACTGCACAAAGGGACAAATTATTTTCTTAGAAAAATGCTTAGCATTTTTCAGATTAGAAATGCATTACTTTAAAGTATTTTTTAAAAATCTTAAAAATAGTTATATTTAAAAATATGTTCATTTGGAACAGAGTCCAATTTCCTGTGAATATTAAAACATAGTTGATATTAACTGTAAAATTTAAGAACAAAAACTTCGTGCATTATGTAAAATTTACTTCTTTTTTTTTAAATTATTACAGATTTTATCTATGACACATTTTTGACAACTATTATTATTATTACATGACACCTCCAAGGAGAAAGAAAGCAGAAAAGTCTCAGATAAAATATAGCATCATATAAGAATGGCACCTAATAGTTAATGTGTATTGAAATTTTTTACGAAACAGTTGCAGATGAGTAATTGATCAGAAAATTTTTAGGCATGACATCTAATCATGAAACCTGTTGTACTGTATCATGATTTTGCAAAATCTGAACAATATTATGTGAAAGTCGTTCCTGTATTTTGTATAAATAATATATAAAAATTGTTTCTGTAAAAATGAATTTCTGCAGTGAGTACTCTCATTAATATGTAAAATGATCAATTTTATCACTGTAAATAAAAATTTCATTAAAGGACAAAACGTTTTTCCTCAAGAATATTTGTCCCTGATCTTATGCTTCATTGGAATACAGTAATCCATCTCAGTTATTCAGTTGTGTTGTGAAATTGACTGCTGGTCAATTAATTGAGGGAACAGCTGCGTGGTGCCATATCATGAGTCATTTAAACGCTGATCCATTCATTAGTCATTTAACTTAGGGTCTGTTTATTTGAGAATTGGATAATCGAGACATCCCTGTATACCATTTATTTATTCATATGGAGTTTTCTCTCCCGTCCTTTTTGGGGCGAGTTGAGCCCCCTCATGGGGTGAAGTATTTATGTCTGTAGATCCGTGTGTGTTCACGGGGCCGGTTTGCCTGTTTGCGGGATGAAAAACGCCAGATAAACTGGTGGAAAAAACCCTACTGCCTGTACCATGTATTTTTGGTACACCATAAATTCTTGGAACTAATGGGTGTTTTGATTATAGAGTTATTTTAAGTTCTTCAGTCCAATTAGTCATCTTTTTAATTAGATCATTGGTTTTATCGTGAGCACGTCAAGTGGGATCTCTGTCTAAAGGTCTATAGGTATCAGAATCTTCAAGAAGAGTTTTCATTTTATTATTATAATCTTCAGAGTTCAAAACTACTGTTGCATTCCCTTTATCTGCTTTGATTATAATGATATTTTTGTTTGATTTATTATTATTATTATTATTATAGTTCTTATAGTATTATTATTATAGTTCTTTGAGGGATGTGTATTCCGTGTAAGGATGGTTCCTTTGAAGTAATTTGCTTTGCAATAGTAAAGCTGTACTTTGTATGCGGATGAGATCCGATTTATCACCAGATAAATTTCTTATTCCTTTTTCTATTTGAGCGATTATGTCAATATTTGGTAGGAAACGTGGCATTAAGGCAAAGTTGAAACCTTTCATGAGTAGATTTTTTTCGGTTCTTGATAGCACTCTTGAAGAAAGGTGAATAACTACTTTGGAATAAACTAGGTGTTTTCTTTGTTTTTGTTTTTCATGAAGAAGTAAGTTAATTTTTTTGATTAAAGTATGCTTCTTCCGATCAGAAATTGCTGCAGCTTTGTTATATGTGGTGATATCTATTTGTTCCACAGGTCGGATGGAAGAGATGTGGCTAGCTCATCATGTAGAGAAAATGTATCTCGGCTAATTTGTGCTAATTCAGATCTAGTGGCTGAAATTCCTTCTCCCAGAATCGCTAGTTCCATTCTTCGGTAAATTCTGTTAGCTTTATTTGTATGGAATGCACGCTCGATTTGGATGAACTTAGGTATGATTTCGTTATCTCTGCATCAGATTAAGAATATAAGACGGTTGATGAAATTAAGTTAATACGTAATTTCTCTAGTTGCATAACTTTATACCAAAAGCATTCAGCGTGAGCATTAAATTGTAAGTGGAGGTTTCTGTAGTTTAGAAGTTCATAAGGCATGTTCCGGTAATTGGACCACATATTTTTAAAAATTTTTTAAATTTATTTATTAAGCTAAAACCACAATAAAGAAATAAAACCCGACAAGTTTCGTAAGTCGTTTGACTTACATCTTCAGGGGTAAAAGGTAACTGAAAGTTAAAACAACAACAAAGAGAAATTAATAGTTCATACTATACAGTTGTAACCGTCTGACTATATAAAATTAAAAAATCAGAATGCAGATTCAAAGCAGTGCTAAGTTTAAACAATGCTGGATGATGCCATGTTCTGTTGTTCACGATCATAATATCTGAGGTCTGACTCAGGTATATTTTTTTATCAAAGCTGACCAAACTTGGTGTAAAATTAAGCCTTGGTTTTATTGCATTGTGTTGGAATTCTAAGCATATTTGCAGCTTCTTTAAATTTCCTTATGTAACAGTTTTTTTCTATATATATAAGACATGTTTGTTTTCTGCCAGAGTACATTGTGGCCGTGGTGGAAGTGGTATGGAAAGCTAGACCTAATTTGTGTTCTCTTCTGTTTTGTACATCCTTTTGGTGTTCGTTCAATAAGGCTATTGAATTGGTTGGGATTACAATAAGTGATGTGAAAGAATGTGCTAAGGAACTAACACATCATTCACCTCCGTGGAAACCACTTCAGTGAATTTTTCCACATCCTTGTTTATGTGCAGGGAGGGGAAAAAAATCAGTTAACACCTTTTTATTCCCGTATAGGGAGTAGGCGAGGCCGTTTAGCCCTATCTAACTTTTAGAGAGTGGGTGGTTCAATCTCCACTGGTAGCCAATCAGAGATAGCTGGCCCAAGACTATCACTAATTAAGCAGCATGCAGTGAAGAGATGGCTCAACAAGTGCTGACATCTCGTGGTCCCTAACACAATATATTTAATGTCTGAAATAATGTGGGTTCTACGGTTGATTTTATTGAGTTTATGGAATGCAAACCCCGAGTTTCCGGGAGAAAAAATCTGCTTGCCCGTGCCAGAGATCAACTAACTTGGGAACCGGTCGAAAAAAAGGCTTAGAAAAATTTCCTCTAGACGACTAGATTTGAAACAGTCTTCCTTCATGCGGTGAAGCGTCGTGGTGTTCAAACGCCACAGCTACACAGGCTCTGTGTGCAGGGAAGTCTCCAAAAACTCAGCCAAGCCCTCAGATCGCCTAACAATGAACAAGCTAAATGATCATTTAACTCAGAGGTGGATTTGCTCAGTGACAGGCTCACCCTAGCAACATGCAGAACCACTCATATTCCAGGGAAAAGCAGCAGAGGTAGCCTCGATAGAGGCCAACCCAACTGACTCAGATCAGATACTCAAGAACTCTTCCAAGGCAGAAACCCCTATATTAGTAAAGGTCTGCTCCAAAACTAGGCGATCCCCCCAGATCACTCTAAATTCAATGAGTGACCCGAATGATCATTTAACGCAATGGTGATTCTACTCAGTTACAGGCTCACCCTACCACTGAGCTGTAATAGCACTTCACAAGGTTGGAATGCAAATTATGAAAATAGTAATTTTCAAAATGCTAAAAACACTCGGGATCAGTAGGATGTTTGTGTATTGGACTATTAACTGCTATAAGGATATAGGTGACGTATCTGACCATCAAAGAACAAGTCGACTGCGTTAGGATGCAACAGCTTGTGAGGACTGTAAAGGTACCCTGCCATAATCCTGTGAGAATGCAGAAAGTGATATTGTGAGAGATGAACGTTTTGCAGAGAACGATGCCCCGTATACTAACTGATGACTTGGGTGAATGCCTATTGTCATTCTACTGGACACTTAACACCCCAACTTATGCGGCAGATGGTGATAAAATCAAAGGCACTTCTCCGACGGTGTGCGAATAGCAGACAGATATCCTCTTCACAGATGAGAAAATATTCACCACTGAAGAGTCGTTTAACCGTCAAAACATCGGGTATATGCTTTGGATGATCTCACTGCATGTGCTATAGCACCCAAGATTCAGAGAGGTCATCACCTCGTGGCAGTGATATCGGGGGTATCGAAATTGCATTTATGCAAGAAGAGAGTCAAAACCGCCGCTAAAATATATCGAGACTGTGCTGGAACTTGTGGTATGGCCTCTGAACAACATCTTGTTTCATGATAGGAAGAAGACCTTTCAATGGGACTCAATCCCTGCACACAAGGTGAGGACTACACAACAGTGGAAGGCGAATATGCTCAAACTCATCACCCATATCACCACTGATTGACCTTCTGGAAGTCCCGATATGAATCCGTTGGGCTTCAAGAAACGAAACCACAGCATTGCCAGCCTGAAGGTGGATTTGGAGTGAGCAATGGTAACATTTCCATTGGATGTGCGATGCCTCCATCGAAATATGGCCTCACAACTGTGGGGGTGCGTTAAGGCAAAAGGGAGATATTTCGAACATTGAATGCTGTTACATGCCCATTATACAGGTGGTTTGTATGTGCTGAAAACTGATTCTCTAGTAAATTAAAGGTTTCTGTGTTCTTCAAGTTGCAACAGTATTTATGGGTAGACTAGGTAGTGGATTGAGATTGAAATTCAAAGGGCATATTACAAAAGTGATAAAAATAGCACAAAGAAATGCCACTATACTAAGTAGTACATTGACAAGTAGAGATAAGGATGTGTTCATTCCACTGCACAAAGCTCTGATTAGACTACATGTGTACTAGTGTACACTGATTTGGTCACCTCCATTTTTGATGAGAAGCAAGCTCTGAAAAAATATTAGAGGCAGATAACAAAAGCCGGATCTGGTTTGTTTCATGAATAGGAACAATGAATAGGTTGAGGAAATGAAAATTGCAGACCGGTAAATAGGTGTTTTGTCGAATGAGATGGTGAATTCCAAGCATTCATCCGATTTAAGATGAATTATGATATCATTATCTCTGTTAGAATGCACATTAGTATTGCCTTCCTCTCGTAAGTATTGACACTAGCTGGTGTTTGTATAATAATAATAATAATAATAATTATTATTATTATTATTATTATTATTAAATTATAAAATTGCCATGGTAGTCTTCATTGATCTAACTAAAGCATTCGATACACTCACACATCAAACCTTGTTAGAAAAGCTGAGGCATGTTGGAATAGACAGGCCTCTGCACAGGTGGTTTACAAACTACCTTCAAAATAGAAAGCATATCACATGTAACGGGTCAAACCGAAGCAGAGAGCTACCAGTAACCTGTGGAGTACCACAGGGCGCTGTACTCTTCCCAACTCTATTCGACATTTACACGCATGATATTAATCAGCTACCTCTCAATACGCAGACGATACAGCTATAATATCCATCTATAATAACGCAAGCATAGTCCAAACAAATATGCAACAAAGACAAAAATTCATGATATTCAGAAATCCACTGACTCGACCAGTTGATAACAAATATATAACCATCCGATATCCACTTTCCAACATAAAAAACACACAGAACAGCAAAACCACTACAATCACTCAGGTTGAAACAATACGATACCTTAGAATTTACTTCGATGCAGATATGAATTGGAATAGCCACATAAACCATCTACAGAACAAACTCCGATTAATAATAACTGGCAAACTCTACAGGTTAAAAGACATAGTTCCCATACGCCTAAAAACACTAATATACAAAGCACTATGCCAAAATATACTAGGATACGCTATAAGAACGTATGCTTTCTGTGCACCCTACAAACTAAATAGATTAATGTCGCTACGGTACAATGATAAAACTGATCTTTTGGGAACAAAGAGACAATAACGATTTTATATACACTGCAATGTCAGAACACAAAATACTGACAGCAAAACATTTATGTCACTATGCAGCTTTGCTAAAACATTATTTCGATGCAAACTACAGGACAGTCAGAAATACATACCGTATAACAAGACTTCCGACAACTAATTATATCACATAAATACAATAATCACTACAGAAAGGCCACGCGAAACTTCTACATCCCAGACATGATAAATAAATTATTTTTTGAATACAGAAATCTTACAACTACAATAGCCTTAAAAGAGCTCTAAGGACATACTATAAACAAGAAACACGCACCCAAAATACGATACAAACGCAATGAAACACAATATATTCGTTCAGACTTCCAGTTCAGCAATGCATCAAGACATTCCAAGTTATCGTGTGTGTGTGTGTCTGTGTGTGGCGCACGCGCGAATTTCTCAATCAACGGCTGCAGTGGAAATCAAGCCAATTAAACATAGATTTGATTTGATTTCATCGCTTCCCAACACAGCAAATAAAACAATAAATAATAACTGGTGTCATCCTCAGATAAGCTCACAAATAAGCTTCGAGGATGAAAACTGAGACCATACATCTCATCTCATCCAAGATAAAAAAAAAAAAAATAAATTTATCATATATAATCAAATCATATGATATAATAAAGATCAGGACATTATTATATCATATATAATAAAGTCCTAGACTTAGGCAGGGAGTCTAGGTTGAAAAATATGCTACAGTCTCCACTAGCTACAATGAGTCCACCTACAGTGCACAATGATAGAAGGATATCAGTAGGAACATATAACTGCAGATCTCTATGGAATGATGATAGATTGGAAGAACTGATGAAGGAATTGGAACATATAAAATGGGAAGTTGTGGGCCTTTAAGAGATAAGAAGGAAAGAAGAAACTCTCATGCAATTAAAAGATGAACATCTACTCTACCACTGTAAATGTGACAGAAACTCAACTGGTGGTGTAGGATTCCTAATAAATAAAACATTCAAGGACAATGTCCTGTTTGAAATAAAATAACATCAAGAATAGCTGAACTAAGTCTCTTCATAAATAAAAGATACCAACTGAAAATCAAACAAGTATATGCCCCAACTATGGACCATCCAGATGAAGAGATAGAAGATTTCAATGAAACATTAGAATCCACAGTCGATAATTCTAAAGAATTCCACATAATTATAATGGGTGATTTTAATGCCAAAATTGGAAACAGAGATGACCATCTGAACTCCATCGGTAAATTTGGAAAGAGGAGAAAGACTTGTTGAATTTGCAGAAGAAACTAACCTCTTTATTATGAACAGCTATTTCAAGAAGAAAATCAACCGAAAATGGACTTGGAGAAGCCCAAATGGGCAAACTTACAATGAAATAGACTTCATCCTCTCCAACAGAAGATATATAATAAATAATACCAAAGTGCTTAATAGATTTAATACAGGAAGTGACCACAGACTAGTAAGGGCAAAAGTATGGATCAACAAAAAATGGGAACGGAATAAGCTCATAAGAAAAAAGTCCAATTTAGTGAATCTACAAAACCTCTACCACAATAAAACTGTTATAGAAAATCACAAAAATGAACTAAAAAAAAGTTAAACACAGCTACTACCATCGATGATGCTAATGAAATATAAACAAAATCTATCTTGAATTGTGCACTAGAAATAGGAGGTGTAAAAAGGCACCAAGGAGAGGAAAAACTAAGACAGGAAACCTTACATCTGATGAAGAAAAGAAGAGATATGAAAAGAGATTTGAATGACACCAATAAAATAGAATATACGAAAATTTGTAAAACTATATAAATGGATATAATTGAAATATAGGATGAAACATGAACTTAGATCGTATAATACTAGGAAAATTAAAGAAACAATAGAAAACAATAGTAATATGAAAGTCCTAAGATGAACATTATCAGTTGGAACAAAGGAAATAGCTGCTGTAAGAGGAAAAAATGGTGAACTTATAAAAAAATAGAGATGCAATAATCAATAGAATTCATGAATTTTATACTGAGCTCTAGGAAGACAAAGACCGAGACATCCAAGAATCATCTATGGATAACTCGAGTGAGGAAGAACGCGATGCCCCTGAGATCTTACAAGGTGAAGTGGAAATGACACTGCAGGAAATGAAGAATGGAAAGGCCCCAGGAGAAGATGGAATTATGGTAGACTTCTTAAAACTGGGAGGAAGCCCTATCATCAAACAATTGAGTAAACTCTTTAATAAATGTCTAAAACAGAGAAACATTCCAAAAAATTGGAACAATTCACTTCTAATATTAATTTTTAAAAAGGGCAATAAGGAAGAAATTAAAAACTACAGACCTATAAGCCTACTCCCCACCATATATAGAGTTTTCACAAAAATTATAAATAATAGAATAAAATCTAAACTAGAGGGAATGCAATCCTGTGAAAAAGCTGGATTTAGAAAGAATTACAATACTTTGAACCATATTCACACATTAAGACAGCTCATTGAAAAATCAATTGAATACAATAAACTCTTATGTCTGGCATATATAGACTATGAAAAAGCATTTGATTCAGTTAAAACATCTGCAACACTGAAAGCAATTGAAACCCAGGGAACTGAGAAACCATATATTGAAACACTGAAACATATTTACAATAATGCAACTTCTGTAATTAAATTATATAAAAACAGTGAAAAGTTCCCAATACAAAAAGGCATCTGGAAAGGCGACACCAGATCTCCCAAATTATTTACAGCTGCACTAGAGGAAGTCTTTAGAAGCCTTGATTGGGAAACAAAAGGAATAAACATAAATGAAGAAAGGCTGCATCATCTGAAATTTGCAGATGATATTGTCCTGATAGCAGATAATCATGAAGATCTGGAAGAAATGCTAAATCAGCTAAAAATGAAGCCTCCAGAGGAATTGGATTAAAAATAAATAGATAAAAAACAAAAATAATGATGAATAAATACATAAACCATAGCTGTCAAAGTTGAAAACCATGAAATAGAACAAGTTACTTCATATGTATATTTGGGCCAATTGTTATCCTTTGAGGAGTGCCAAAGAAAAGAGATTGAACGAAGAATTCACCTTGGATGGATGGCTTATTAAAAAATGAGAGACATATTCTGAAGTATAATAAATTTAGTTTAATCCTTTATCCAAGTGTGAGCAAACAAAGTTTGCGCCTGAAAGTATCTTCAGGACTGGGTTAAGGTGATACAACACCAGGGAAACTCGTTGCAAAGGTGGAGCAAGCTACCAACACTCCTATCTTAGTATCTCCTATAATGCAAAACACATCTCCTTGCGGATATGTCTAATGTTATGCATTAAGGGAAGGGCCACTACCCAGACCGGTTTCGACCTTTATTGAGGTCTCTTCAGTGGGAGCCACGGTGTGTTGGTAGCTTGCTCCACCTTTGCAACGAGTTGCCCTGGTGTTGTATCACCTTAACCCAGTCCTGAAGATACTTTCAGGCGCAAACTTTGTTTGCTCACACTTGGATAAAGGATTAAACTAAATTTATTATACTCTAACCAAGTGGAAAATAAACTTTCAATATTCTGAAGTGACATGCCTATCAGTCTAAAGAGGTAAGCTTTCGACCAGTGCATACTTCCTGTCCTAACATATGGAGGAGAAACATGGACTTGAACAGAACCCTAAACAAAAAGCTGAGAACAACACAACATTGCATGGAAAGAAGTATGCTAAAAATAACATTAAGAGATAGGAAGACAATATCTGGATAAGATCTCAAACAGGCGTCATGGATATTGTAAAATACATTAACCAGGTTAAGTAGAGATGGGCTGGCCATATTGCCAGATGCAGTGTCGGGAGATGGACTAGAAAAACAACAGAGTGGAGACCAATGGATGGAGCAAGACAAAGAGGAAGACCGAGAAGAAGGTGAAGGGATGAACTACAACAAATTGCAGGAGTGAGATGGATAGGAGAAGCAGAAAACCGAGTGATCTGGAAAATCATGGGGGAAGACCTTCGTCCAGCAGTGGACAGAACCAGAAGGTTGAAGAAGAAGAAGATATAATCAAATGCATGTAATGTATGTATCACATGTAAACAAATGTATGTAAGGTTGTATCATATGTAATGATAAGTATGTAATGTATGCATCATATGTTATAAATTATTATAATTAATATTGCAAAAAAAAAATTATTATCAGAATACATGCATGTATCAAATGTAAACAAATGTATGTAATGTTGTATCATACGTAAACAAATGTATGTAATTAAGAGGGAGATGTTAATTCCCTTTATATTTTATAGCCGGGTACGAAACTCGGGTCGAAATCCATCGACATCCGTAGAGTTTCAATGCCGAAAAAACTATCGGCGGAACCAAGTGTAAATGATCACTTGGATAGTACAACACCAGGGTAACTCCATGCAAAGGTGGAGCAAGCTCCCTCATTAACTTTAATATTCTTTCATAATGTAAAACCCAGCTCCTAAGAGATGTAAATGTATTGTTTTACATTATGAGAAAGAGGTCACTACCCAGACCGGTTTCAACCTTTTATGAGGTCTCATCAGTGAGTAGGTAGACCTGGAATTTCAAGGTTTACATTAATATTAACATTTCTGGCTAGATGGGTGAAGCACAATTGCTTTTCATGTTCCCCTTTGTCTTGTAATGGAAGAACTTTGAATGGAGTGTTTGTGAGCTATATGCTCGCCCATTGAGGGCAGTGAAGTTAGTTGCGTTCAGCTGAACTTAAAATATATTTTGGTCTTTTAAATTTGTAGATTTCTTCTTCATTATATTCCGAGGCTTCCTTGATTAACGGGTTTGGATGGTTACTTGTCTTGGTAAAGAACTTCTCAGCTAGATTTATGAGAAAGGAAGAGATATAAGGGATATTAACTTCTCTATGGATCTGGGTGTTTCTTATGAACCAGGGGGCATCCAGAATCATCCTCAGGCACTTATTCTGTAATCTCTGAAGTTTTAGAATGTTAGAATTTGCATGTGGCTCCAAGCTGGGGATGCGTAAGTGATAACCGGTCTAATTACCATCTTGTAAATTGTTAATTTTGTTTGCATGTCCAGTTTACTTTGTCTGTTGATCATAGGGTAGAGCTGTGCTAAGACGTTGGATGTCTTTGAGGAAATGTAACTAATATGTTTGCTGAATAGTTTACTATCAAGAATCACTCCAAGATATTTAACTTCAGCCTGCCATGGAATCTTTACTCCCAAAATAAATATCCTCCATGGTATGGATTTTCTTTCTAGTAAACAGTATGACTGAGCTTTTCTGGGGGTTAACTTGGATCCTCCAGTCTGCCATCCACTTTTCTAAAGTGCATATGCTATTTTGTAGACTTTTAGTTGCCAGTTTTGGGCTCAGTGAACTTGACATCAGTGCAGTATCATCTGCATATAATGCAGTGAATGTTGTTCTTGGGTTCAGAGGGATGTCTGCTACATAGATTGAAAACAGTAGAGGTGCCAGAAGAGATCCTTGAGGTACGCCTGCCGTGATCCTGCGTCTGGTCGAAACCGTTTCGCCTATCCTGACCTGCATGTATCTGTTTTTCAGATAAGAATGTATTACCTTTATTAGTCTGACTGGGAAATTAAATTTTATCAGTTTGTAGAGAAGACCTTGATGCCATACTTTATTAAACGCCTTCTCTGCGTCGATGAAGATGGCAGCTGTATTGAGTTTCCAGTTGAAACCTTTAGTAATGATTTCTACCAGCCGGTGCACTTGTTGGGCTGTACTATGGGCCCTACGGAAGCCGAACTGTTCGTTAGGCAAAATTCCTAACTTATCTGTTTCTGCTTGGAATCATTTTCAAGGTTACAACAACAACAACAACGTTACTGGCTTGCTGGGTGAAGCATGAAATGCTTTTTATTTCCCCGTTTATCTGTGTGGAGAAGCTTGAGAGACTTATGCTCGCACTTTGTGAACTATGGAGTTAGCTCTGTTCAGCTGAAAGCAGGATTGCCTTGGGTCTTTTGTGTTTTTGATAGTCATGTTCACTATAACTGGAAGCTTGTCTGATTAGTGGATTGGGATGAGAATGTGCCTTGCTGAAGAACTTTTCCGCATGGTCATGAAGGAGAGAACGGATGTCAGGGGTTCCGGTTTCTCTGTGGATCTGCGTGTTTCTGACGAACCATGGGGCGTCTAAGATAATCCACAGGCATTTGTTTTGTATCCTCTGTAGTTTCTGGATGTTAGATTTGGATGTGTGACTCCATGCCGGGGATGCATATGTGATTACTGGTCGAATTACCATCTTATATAATAACAGCTTGTTACGTTTATCCAATTTGCTGTTGCGATTGATCAGGGGATAGAGTTGGGCTATGGTTCTGGATGTCTTTGTGCCTATGAGCTTGATATGGCTGTTGAAATTTAGCTTTTTGTCTAGCTGGACTCCAAGGTATTTGGCTTCTGTCTGCCATGGTATCTTTTTTCCGAGAAGTTCAATATCATCTTGGATGAAGGCTTTGCGTCTGGTGAACAGTATAGCTGAGCTTTTGACGGGGTTTACTTGTATCCTCCAGTCGGAGAACCATTTCTCTAGCTTTGTGATAGTATCCTTGAGACGACTGATCGCCAGGTGTGGGCGGAGAGATCTTGTCATTATGGCTGTGTCGTCAGCATATAGGGCTGTGATGGTAGTCCTCAGGTTCTGTGGAATGTCAGCCACGTAGATTGTGAAAAGTAAAGGAGCCAAAAGAGATCCCTGAGGTACTCCTGCCAGGATTTTGCGCCTAGTTGAGATGGTGCCATTTATTTTTATCTGCATGGATCTGTCAGTGAGGTATGATTTTATTAGATGGGTAAGGTTTGTTGGAATGTTGGCCTGAATGAGTTTATAGAGTAATCCTTGATGCCATACCTTATCAAAGGCCTTGACAATATCCAGAAAAACTGCAGCTGTGTGAAGTTTCCAGTTGTATCCTTGAGTGATATGCTCGACTAGTCGGTGTATTTGTTGCACTGTGCTGTGCATACCGCGGAAGCCGAATTGTTCGTTTGGAATTATTCCTATTTGGTCTGATTTTTCTTGTAGTCTTGAAAGGATAATTTTTTCAGCAATCTTTCCCAGGTTGGAAAGCAGGCTTATTGGACGGTAGCTTTGCGGGAGTTGCGGATTGTTTCCTGGCTTTTTTATTGGTATGATGTCTGCTGTTTTCCATGCAGAGGAGAAGTGTTGTATCCTCAATATTGCATTGGTTATGTTAACCAGGTGCATCATAGCCTTTCTAGGAAGTAATTTGATGATTCTGTTAGTAATTCCATCTGGCCCTGGAGCTTTTTTGTTGTTTAGATGTTTTATGATGTTGGTTATTTCAACTGGAGTAGTGGGGGTGATGCTGGCTGGTTTGTCTTCAGACTGATTTAAGGTACGCTTGACCTGCTGGTGGACCTTATATATGTGGGTGATGTTTATATTATCATATGACGGGCTGCATTGTTTTTCTAGGTTTTCTGCTATTGCTTCTGCTTTTTCTTTATCAGTGTGCGCCGTTCCATGAGCGGTAGGGAATTGTGTTTAGTGCGCAGAATCTTCAGAAATTTCCATATTGTGTGATCTTCTGGGTTGAGTGATGATAGTTTATTGTCCCAATCCTGGTTCCTGTGGATTTGAAGTGCTTTTCTGACTTGGTTGTTCAACTTGTTCAGAGTTTTCTTGTCCTGTGGGGCTCTTGTGTTGTGGTATCTTTTCCTGGCTTTGTTTTTTGTTCTAATGAGGTCCATTAAGTTTTCTGGGAGCCGACTGGATGGGTGGTTGGTTGTGGTTTTGGTGACTGCTTGTAGTGCTTTTTTAATTTGGCTTGTTAAATTGCTTATTGCTTCATCTATGTCTTCTTTTTGTGGATGATTGGTACAGGACCAATGTATTCTGGTAGGATTTTAGCTAGCCTATCCCACGATACGAAGGTGTGCTGGTGGGCCAGTTGATCTTGCGTGCCAAGTTTGATCAGGATTGGGTTGTGGTCGGATGATAGTTCATTGAGCGTCTCTAGTTTGTATTGATAACTGATGTTTCTAAGGATAGCTATGTCAAGTACATCTGATCTGCCATGAGAGCTGTAATGAGTGTGCTCAGTGGGTCCTGCTACCACAACTGAGTTAAGTGTTGAATAGTTGTGTAGTATGCGACCACTTCTGTTGTTAGTGGTGCTGAACCATGCTGTGTGTTTGGCATTCAAGTCACCTACTATGATGGTGGGGTCTGTGGTGCCGAGGACTGCATCCAAGTCTGTTGTCAGTAGAGGATTGCTTGGTGAGTTGTAGGCAGCAAATATCTTGAGGCTTCCAGCATTGTTTGTGTGGACTTGTATTCCTGTGGTTTCCAGGTTTGTAGTCTGTGGGTTGGATATGGCATTGTGGTGGAGGTATGGTTTGCTGGGTGGGGACCTCCACAGTTGGCACATTTGGCTGGTGTGGTTTTTGCTTTTGTGCATGTAATGGTTTGATGCTTCTCGCCACACTTCATGCATCTGAACTCGGCTTTACAGAGTCTTTGGGCATGGCCAAACTTTTGGCAACGATGGCATTGCCCTGCTGATGCCCTTTTCCTGAGTGGCTCTGTTGATATTTTAAGTCCACAGACCGCAGTTATGTCATAAATTTGTCTTTGTGTGTTCTGTATCTCAACCAATACTAATGGCATTGGTTGTTTATCGGATCTGTACCTCCGGCTGACTTTGATAGGTGTTAGGCCCTGCTGGGTAAGGTCAGCCGCGATCTCCTCGGAGGTAATGCCTTCAGTGACACCTCGTAGTACAACCTTTAGATTTCTTTCTCTGCTTAGTGCGAAGGTGTGGTACTGTAGTTTGTTGTTATCCATCATTTTTGTTATTCCTCTGTAGTCTGTGACTGTTGTTGGTTGAATTTTTACACCTTCTTCGGTGTTTTTGGCCCAGGAGTATCCAATTTGATGTTCTCTTAGGTTTCTTGCAACTGTGGTCCATTTTTCCTTTTCACGGAGAATTACCGGGGAGACCTTTTCCCTTTTTTCCGGAACAGTTTGTGAGGGAGTTTCGTTTTCCACATGATCATCCTCAATTCTACGTCTCTTGCCCGTCTGTTCTCCTGTGAAGACCGTCTGACTGAGGCTCTCGGGCAGGGAGATGGATGTGTCATTGATCTCTTCCACTTTGCCGTCCATATCATCGGATTCTTCCGGCTGTGTGTACAGGTTTAGGAAACCTGGCCATTCAGTATCAAATTTTTTAAGCAGTAATTTAAACAATTTTAATGCTTGTTCTTTGTTTATATGCCCTAGCAGATCAGTAATATTATCCATGTCTGTTTTATTTGTTGTTATATCTAGTAGGTAGTGACTGGAAAATTGCTTATGATCGCAATTAGAAATCCCGCAGGTCTTGAGACCTGCCAGCAGAAGTTTTGTAGAGGATATTGCAGATGAAAAGGATTGCCAGCAATATCGAGCGATTAGCTAAATGCACAAATCAATAGCATATGAAATTTCAGAAAATGAAGAACGCTTACCTCTATATATATCATTTATCATTCAAAACTATCGCACTGAACTAATACGCGAGCCGCCATTTGCATTCACTCACTCTATCTAAGAGCAACAGACAAACTTTAATGTTCATTTTCAAGGTTACAACAACAACGTTACTGGCTTGCTGGGTGAAGCATAAAATGCTTTTTATTTTCCCCTTTATCTGTGTGGAGAAGCTTGATGGGGGCGGTTGTGAGACTTATGCTCGCACTTTGTGAATATGGAGTTCGCTCTGTTCTGCTGAAAGCAGGATTGCCTTGGGTCTTTTGTGTTTTTGATAGTTATGTTCACTATAACTGGAAGCTTGTCTGATTAGTGGATTAGGATGAGAATGTGCCTTGCAGAAGAACTTTTCGGCATGGTCATGAAGGAGAGAACGAATGTCAGGGGTTCCGGTTTCTCTGTGGATCTGCGTGTTTCTGACGAACCATGGGGCGTCTAAGATCATCCGCAGGCATTTGTTTTGTATCCTCTGTAGTTTCTGGATGTTAGATTTGGATGTGTGACTCCATGCCGGGGATGCATATGTGATTACAGGTCGAATTACCATCTTATATAATAACAGCATGTTGCGTTTATCCAATTTGCTGTTGCGATTGATCAGGGGATAGAGTTGGGCTATGGTTCTGGATGTCTTTGTACCTAGGTTGTAAGTGAACAGAAACTTACATACCTCTACTATCGAATTACCGAAGTGGTGTACTATATATTGTTAAATATTGTAAACTACAAAGATAATAAGCCGAAAGGCTATTTTACCGGCGAATTTGTTAATTATTAACATCTCCCTCTTAATTAACAAATTCGCCGGTAAAATAGCCTTTCGGCTTATTATATTTGTAGTTTACAAATGTATGTAATGTTGTATCATACGTAATCAAAACTATGTAATGTATGTATTATATGTAATAAATTATTATTATTATTAAAAAAATAATATTATTATTTTATTATCCATTCCAAGCTGGTTCAGTACTCGATAATCCCTCATACCATTCTAAATGGAATGCTTTTGTTTATTATTATTATTATTATTATGTGACACCTCCAGGAAGTCCAAAGACTCATCGAGGGAGAGTGTGCCAACAGCATCTAGCGATTTTTTCCTTCCAACTACTAACTGCGCTCAAACTTGCTTAACTTTTTGCGTGAGCCATTAGTAGCAGAGGTTCTACCAATCTACCGACTTTTGCTGTTTAACCTTGTAAAAGTATGACATATTATTTCATTATGTTCAATATATTTTTCTCCATTGAGATGTATCGTAAATTAGTCATCTATAAATAAATATTCAAGATGATTTAAGTTCTAAAATAAATTGTTAACATTTTATTTTATTAATATTTTTCTTTCTTAGAATTATCATATAAATCGGTCCTAGTAATATAATTTCTTTATCTTGAATTCAATTATCAAATAGATGATGTCTAAATAAATTATCTGTGAAAAATCAGTGGGGAAAATAATATCATCAATTGAGTTACTGATTAATTAAATTAGAAAAATTAATTAATTTTCTTTATCCAATGCTGAAATTTTGTAACTTTCAGGTTGCTTGGAAATAATTTAAACAACTCAGCGTTACTAACGGCGCTTCTGAAACTTGTGTCTTTCGGTGGTCATCGGAGTAAGGCATCGTTCCTTCCATTTCTTGGAAATTCCTTTCATTATGTAACTTTCTTTTTTATGTTCCTATAAAATAATTTATATAAAATTGAGCTAAAATTTAAATTTTGATTTGAATGTAATCGCTAAGTGTTTATTGTTATACATCTACGTCTGCGATAATTTGTTTTGACTCAATTAAATTTGAATCGCAATGTTCAAATAATGAACTTCGAGTAATGTAGTCCAATTTAGGAAGTAGATGTTTTAAGCCAATAAGTGAACTTATTGCCCAGATAGAGGCTAAACTTTAAGATATGAAAACATCATGTAACTCCTAATTCTAAAATAAAATTTTAACATTATATTTTCCCCATTTCTTACAAATGTGATATAAATCGAACCAGGTGACCAGTAGTGTGCCGGTGTTTAATTTGTGCATAAATGATATAGGAAATGAATGGAGGTCATTCAGTTGTTTGGAGATTATGCAAAGTTTGGATAATATAATAATTAATCAAACAGATGTAGAGAGCTTGCAGGGTGATTTAAATAAGCTGGCAGCATGGATAAAAGATAATGGATATCAACTGAATATGAAAAAGTGTAGTTATGCATTTTGGGATAAATGATTATAGCCTCTATCACGTTGATAGAATTGTACTCCAGGAGATTGATGAGGTAGGGACTTAGGAGTGTTGGTGGCTCTAGAGTTGAAGTTCATACGGCATATTGCTAAGGTGTCCAAGATAGTGCATATGATTACTTGGTTATTGAAGAAAACATTAACATGCAGAGATAAAGAAGTTATTACTCCTTTTTAGATATGGCCACATCTGGATTACTGTGCTCAAGTCTGGTCGCCTGGATTTCTTGGAGATGAGGAGAGTGGTAAAAAATATTAAGAGGCGAGTGACTAAGTTGGTAAGTGGTGCATGAAATAATCCCTACATTGATAGATTTAGAATTTGTAGGTTATAGAAGTTGGTTGATAGGCAGTGAAGAGAAATATGAGAAACATTTAAGTTACTAAAAGGTTTTTTATAGGATTGAAAAAAAAAATCAGCTAACACCTTTTTATTCCCGTATACGGGGAGTAGGCGAGGCCATTTAGCCCTATCTAACTTTTGGAGACTGAGTGGGCAGCTCAATCTCCACTGGTACCAATCAGAGATAGATGGCCCAAGGCTATCACTAATTAAGCGGTACTCAGTGAAGAGAGACGGCTCAAATGTGCCGCCATCTCGTGGTCCCTAACCCTAACACAATATATTTAATGTCTGAAATAATGTGGGTTCTACGGTCGATTTTCTTGAGTTTATAGGACGAAAAACCCGAGTTTCCGGAGGATAAACCTGCTTGCCCGTGCCAGAGATCGACTAACTCGGGAACCGATCGAAAAAAGGCTTAGAAAAATTTCCTCTAGTCGCCGACTAGACTCGAAACCAAGTCTTCGTGCGGCCAAGCGCCGTGGTTGGCAAACGCCACATTCACTGAGCTACACAGGCTATAGGATTGATGCAAGGTAAATATTTCAGCAGTGGGCTAATGGTGAAGAACAAGAGGTATTCCCTGGAAATTAACTAAGAGAGAGTTGCTAACAAGTGTGAGGACTAGATTTTTCTTTTGGAGAGTGGTGAGTGGAATGAGTTGAATGCTTTGACTAACTCAGTTGTGAGAGCTTCGTTTGTGAATGAGTTTACGAAAAAGTATGATAGATATTGTGTGGATAATTTGGGTTTCCCGCGAGTCTACTGACTCCTTAGAGATGCCTGAATAATAATAAATCTGCTAACGCTTTTTGTTCTCGTATAGGGAATAGGCAAGGCCGTTTTAACCCTAACTTTTGGAGACTGAGTGGGCAGTTCCATCTTCACTGGTAGCCAATCACTAATAGCTGTCCGAAGGCTATCAATAATAATAATAATAATAATAAATCAGCTAACGTCTTTTTACTTCCGTATATAGTAGGCGAGGCCGTTTTTTTAACCCTGTCTAGCTTTTGGAGACTTAGTGGGCAGTTCAATCTCCACTGGTACCCAATCAGAGATAGCTGTCCCAAGGCTATTCGAAAAATTTCCTCTAGTTACCGACTAGATTCGAAACCAAGAAGTCTTCCTTCGTGCGGCACCGTGGTGCAAACGCCACATCCATTGAGCTACACAGACTATAATAATAATAATAATAATAATAATAATAATAATAATAATATTATTATTATTATTATTATTATTATTATTATTATTAATATTATTATTATTATTTATTTATATATTTATTATATATTTATTATTTATATGTAGAAGGTATTTTACCTTGGGTATAATAAATGTTAAAAATACCAGGCAATTTTAAACCTGGTTTTACTCCATTTCCCAAGTAAGCAAACAGACAAACAAGTCAAGTTTGCGCCTGCAAGTGATGCAATCTAGCTGATCCTACAGGTAGTGCAAGATATATATATATATATATATATATATATATATATATATATATATATATATATATATATGACAGAATGATCATTGACTCGGTTAACATACATAGTTTTATGAAAAAAAAAAAAAAATTGAATGACTAGAACCGAGATTTAATTAAAAAGGTTTTAATATAAACACACTACTAGTTTCGGCCTGTAACAGCCTTCTTCAGGTGACATTATAAAAGAAAAAACACTAAACATTGAAGGTTAAAAGACTATGAACAACATAGACAGTCTTTATACCTAATTAGCATGAAAACGTTGTAGTTGTATTTGAAGCTGTTGTTTCATTTGTTGCATTGTTGGGAGAGTGCGTGCTTGCTGCATCACGTGAACGCCAGTACATGATTACAGCTGAATGACTATCTGGGAGGTTGTAGCTTAAGTTGTTATTTAGATGAACAGGATTGAAGAAGAAGGAGTATTTTTTTTTCATTTTTTTTTTTCATAAAACTATATATATATATATATATATATATATATATATATATATATATATATATATATATATATATATATATATATATAAGCAGTACACACACACACACACACACACACACACACACACACAGTGATGCACTCAGGATTTAATTTTGGAGGGGGCCGGGCACTCAAGATAATCTGTGGAGGAAGTTGAGTAGACGATTTGAGAATACACACTACGCATTGCATGCGAGATATGACTGAGCATCTGCAGTGATCGTCAATACATGATACCCGCGATCTCCTCTGGCCCGGCTCGGGAAAACGAAGTAGCGCCCGAGCACTACTTCGTTCGCTTTGCATTCATAGCGGACAGGATTCCCGAGTGCTATAGGGCATTTCCATCTTATGTGATCGGTAATTCATAAGTAGCATAGAAATAGAAGATACAACATAAATTTAAAAATAATAACAATTTTAATTAGGAAAAGATTTTTGAAAATTTTTCTAGTGTTTTTTCCTTTTTCTTTTTTTTTTGGGGGGGGGAGGGCCCTTTGGTCCCCTCCTTGGGTGCGCCAAGGCACACACACACACACAGAGGATTGTCTGAAAAGTTCTCGGCCTCGACCATGACTGCAACACTATCCGCAACATTTTTTTTTTCTAAGTTGGTATATCTCTGTCATAAGCATCTTTGTGAAATTAGAAGTCATTCAATCAAGTAGTTTGTTGTATACATGAAGCAAAAATGTTGTCTGTATACCTTGAAATGGATAAAATGGAGTATCGTGCTGTTATAAAATTCTCTGTAAAAGAAGGTTTAACGCCAAAAGAAATTCATTTGAAGTTCATGAAAGTTTAAGAGCACTCTTCTCCTTCGTTTTTGACAATTAAGAAATGGGCTGCCGAGTTTAAACGTGGCCGTACCAGCCTTGAAGATGATCCACGTGAAGGACGTCCAAAAAGTGTAACAACACCAGAAATCATTGACCAAGTGCACGATATGGTATTGGATGACCGGCAAGTCAAATTGCTGAGATTATAGGCATTTCAAAAGAACGTGTAGGATATATTTTGCATGAAGAATTGCAAATGAAAAAGCTTTGCGCAAGATAGGTGCCGTACTTGCTCACAGCAGATCTAAAATTCACTCGCATGAAAATCTCAGAAGAGTGATTGGAGCGTTTTAACAAGAATAAAACTGATTCTTTGCGTCGATTTATTACTATGGACAAGACTTGGATTCACAATGACATACACACACACCAGAATCCAAACAGCAGTCAAAACAGTGGACAGAAGCCAGTTGTTCAGCACCAAAGAAAACACCGTTGGTTCCATCAGCAGGAGAGGTCATGGCATCGGTGTTTTGGGATGCTAAACGCATTTTGTTTATTAATTATCTTGAAAAGGGTAAAACAATAACAGTGGAATAATATTGCGATCTTTTAACCAGACTAGACGAAAATACCGGATTTTGCAGAAGGAAAAAAAAAATATATATACAGGGTGTTCGGGATAAATTTGACATATTTATAATTAATTATATTTTTCCGTAAGTTACATGCATTAACACACACTTCTCTTCATTTAAAAGTTTGGACCCTTCTTCATTCATATACAAGATGTCAGAAAGGATGGATAGCTGGAACCCACCTGAATCATGGAAGAGAATAACTTTTATCATGATGATTCGTGCCCGCCATCAAAATAAGGATATTACGACTGCTGCCCAATGCTCCCTGAATACAGTAAAAACAATCAGGCATGAACTAGAGACTTGCAATGGTGACTACGAGGATGTAGCAAGAAGAAAGATCCCTAGCAGACGATCTGATTGCGTTCGTACAGCAGAATTCCTCGCAAATCTGCAGGAACAGGTGTTGAAGAACCCTGGCATTGGAATTCGGGCTTTGTTCGTGGAGTTGCTAACTGTAGTCAAGCCCTGGATAACAAGGGTAGCCAATGGTAGGCCGTATGTATGGCAGCAGGATTCGGCCCCTTGCCACACCTCTGGGAAAAGTCAAAAATGGTTGTCTGAAAATTTCTACGACTTCACCAGTCCAAATGTTTGGCCTACAAACTCCCCAGACCTTAACCCCATGGATTATTTTGTATGGGGCGCAGTTGAAAAAGACAGCAATCGCACTTCCAGTAATACAAAAGCCCAGTTAATGGATAAAATTAAAACAGTTTTTGCGGCCCTTCCCAGGGAGACTGTAGCATCAGCTTGTTCGAGGTTCCGAAGCAGAAGTGAAGCTGTGATCGATGCTAATGGTGGTTATTTTGAGTAAATCTTGTTGATAGTATTGTAATTAACTCTGCCTGTAATGTTTTTTTGTCAATTCATTAAATTTAATAGATACAAAGAAGATTTTCTTTTTCCTTACGAAACTGTCAAATTTATCCCGAACACCCTGTATATATATATATATATATATATATATATATATATATATATATATATATATATATAGTGGCGCACCCAAGGGGGGGGATTAGGAGTCCTGGTCCCCCTAAAAGAAAAAGGGAAAACCACTAGAAAATTTTTCAAAAATCTTTTCCTAATTAAAATTCATATTTTTATTTATGTTGTGTCGTGTCTTCTGTTTCTCTACTACTTATGAATTAACGGTCACATAAGGTGAGAATATCCTTTAGCTCTCGGGAATCACGTCACTGTGAACGCAAGGCGAACGAAGTAGTGCTCGGGCTGATCGAGCTCTACTTCGTTTGTCCAAGTTGGGCCAGAGAAGTTCACGGGTATCATGTGTTGGCGATAACTGCAGATGTTTATTCATAGGTCGTATTGAATGTGTAGTGTGTATTCTGAAATCATGTACTCAACTCGGCACCCCAAGATCAAATCTTGAATGCTCGCCCCCATCCCCCAAGATTAAATCTTGAGTGGAGTGCACCACTGTGTATATATATATATATATATATATATATATATATATATATATATATATATATATATATATATATATATATATATGTAATAAAATTTTTACCTTGGGGATATTGTATATTAGGATAACCAAGTTATTTTATTAATTTGGTTATTTTGACTCCTGATCCCAAGTATGCAAACAATTAAGTTTGCGCCTGAAACAAAGTTCAAGTCTAAAGATGTTACAACACCACGGCAACTCATTGTAAAGGTGGGTAAAGTTCTGATCACTATTCTTAGTATTTTCCCATAATGTAAAGCACATCTCACTAGAAGATGTATACTGAAATGCATTATGGGTGGGATCACTACCCAGACCGGTGTGGTCAGGACCCCACCGGTCTGGTGGGGTCTCTCTCTCTCTCTCTCTCTATATATATATATATATAGAGAGAGAGAGAGAGAGAGAGAGAGTGAAGTGGTGTTTGCATTCCTCATCGCTAAACCCCCAAAAGATATACTTCAAGTCTAGTCGCCGACTAGAGGAGCTTTTACTAAGCCTTTTTTTCGACTGGTACCCGAGTTAATCGATCCCTGGCACGGGTTTTTTCTCCCGTGAACTCCAGATAATCGACCGTGGAACTCACACTATTTTCAGACACTAAAAATATTGTGTTAGGGTTATGTAAAACGAGATGGCGGCACTTGTTATCCGTCTCTTCACCGAATGCTACTTAATTAGTGATAGCCTTGAGCCAGCTATCTCTGATTGGTTACCAATGGAGAATGAACTGCCACTCAGTCTCCAAAGTTAGGTAGGGCTAAAATGGCTTCGTCTACTCCCTGTCTGTCTATATCATATCATTTTCTCTTTCGTCCTAGTAGACTGGTTGAGTCTCCTTCCTGATGAGGGGTTACTGGCGTAACCCCTCATCAGCAAGGAGGGGTTACGCCAGTAACCCCTCCCTCCTTCCTAGCTGAGTGATTAAAAACTTGTGTTTTAATCACTCATGAAAAAAATTTCTCAAAAAAGTGATGAAAATAATAACTATAACTAATAACAATAAAAGTAATAACTAATAATACGAGTGTTCGAGTTTTGGGCGACTAGATACATGCATGTCTGCCGTACTCTCTCCTGAAAAGCCTTACTTCATTGACAGTTTAAGTTGACTAACACAGACGTCGGAAAATTCATTTTTAGTAATTCGTAACTTGTACTTTGGCATTACTAATTTCTTTAATTCAATGATCCTGTTTAATTAGCAACTACAGTAGTACAGGGTGCCACTCCTTGGGATTTTCCCCAAGATCCAGGGAATTTAGCCGCTATCTAGGGATTGCTAATAAAAAAACTCCCACAAAAGTTTGAATTTTAATAATTTTGTCATATTTTACTATTATATTCACGAATTTTTTTTTTTTTTTTTTGATAAATCTGATAAATAAACCGTTTTTGCTCTGTTCTGGTTTCGCTTTCCCTTTCTTATCACAGAGGTTTTACATCGTTACATACATATAGCGCAACCTCATGCAGTGTTATCGTAGAGATTCTTGTGCTTATACAGTGTTTGACAAATTGTTTAAATGATCAATATTTTTACTTATTTTCATATTTATGGTACTTCCAATCCAACTATATGGAGCCATCAAAGAAAAAACAGAAGTGTCAAGCATTTAAAGAAAATTGGTTAAAATATCCTGAATTAAAAGATTGGCTGCAGCAAGACGTTTACAGCAAAGATACCAGTTACTGTAAGTGTTATTATTATTATTATTATTATTCCTGATACCTCCAAGGAGTCCGAAGACTCATCGCGGGAGGACACCTACAACTGTCTCAACCACTACACCGAGCCTCTACTACGAATCATCTCCATCAACGCCATCTACCGCCCGCCTCCTCCACCACCACAACTAGTATTTTTTGTCTGTAAATTGCGTGTGTTCTTAAGGGCAGCAAACAAATCTGCGCTAATAAAGCATGAAGATTCAGCCAAACATAAAAGTATATCAGTCTGCCAAGTCGACAGCTGTTATTACTCAATTTCTTAATAAGAAAGCGTCAACAGAGGATAAACAATTAGCTAGGAGTGAGTTAATAATTGCTAGCTTCTTTTCTGAGCGTAACGTCCCATTTTCTCAAGTTGATCATTTTGTAACGATGTGTAAACGCGCATTTCCGGATAGCCAAATTGCTGGAAAGTTGGCAATGAAGAAAACTAAACTTTCTTATGTTATTCAGGATGGAATATCATTCCATGAAAAGTCTCAACTTACCGAAATATGCAAGAATCAAAATTTTTCAATTATAATAGATGAGAGTACAGATATCTCCGCCACTCAAATCTTGGCTGTTGTTGTACGGTATTTTGATACAGATAAAAAAGATGTAGCTGATGCATTACTAGACATAGTATGTGTAGAGAATGGAAGTGCTGAAAGTTTACAGTGCTGTCAAAACACTTCTACTGGATCATGGCATTCCCCTTAGCAATAACATTGGGTTTAGTGGTGATAACTGTTCCTCCGTGATGGGCGTTAACAGTGGATTTCAGAAACTGTTGAAAGATGATGTCCCATCTATTTTTGTGATGTGTTGCGTTTTCCATTCATTTGCTCTATGCGCTAGTCATGCAGTCAGTGTTTTACCCTCATACTTAGAATCTTTTCTAAAGGATTTAACCTCCTACCTCTCCCGCAGTGCTAAGCGGCAAAGAGATTTTGTACTCATTCAAGAAGCTGCTGATATAGCTACACTTAAAATTCCTAAACTTGCTCAAACCAGGTGGCTGTCAAGGGAAAAAGTGGTATCAACTATTTTAGAACAGTATGATGCATTAGTTCTATACTTTCAAAATGAATCAAGGACAGATAAAATTGACAATGCCAAAAAAAATTATGATACACTTACTGCCTTTTTGGAACCAGAACAATGCTTTTTTCCTTCAGTATATTCTTGAAAAAGTAAATACACTTAATATAGATTTTCAATCAGAGCATTTCAGGTTACACCAACTATTCCTAAATGTATCAACAGAATATCTCAATTTACTTAGTTGCTTCATTAAAGATGAGATTTTAAGAACAGCTAAATTATCAGAAATTGATCCAAGAAACCAAAACAACTATAAAAATGTCAATGATATTTACTTCGGTGGTAGAGCAATGGCGCACTTAAAGAGAAACCCTTTCGAAGATAACTCTATTTTCTTGAGATTTAAAAATGATTGTTTAAATGTTCTTGTGGAACTTAGCTCGCAAATAAAGAAAAGATTTGCTCAATATCCCTCACTTGTTAATGATATTAGGTTAAATCAAATAGATGATGAGTGGAGACGTTATCGTCTCATAGCATCAGATCTACCAATTCCTAAAGATATTGGTATCCTTGATATTGGCATTCATTGACTGACATAAAAGATGGCATGTATAATAATAATAAATATGGTTTGCTGTCATATTTTATGACAAATCTTACTATCCTGCCGCATTCATCTGCATGCGTGGAGCGAATTTTCTCACAAGTGAATTGTATAAAAACAAAATTAGCTAATTCATTAAAAACAGAAACTGTGAGAGACAGAATCCTAGCAAAGCAGTGCTTAGCGAGACAAAATGCAACGTGTACTTCTTGGGATCCACCAAAAACATTAATCAAGAAGTTGGAAAGTCGCACAGTTATTAATAGATATTAATAGATATAAAAATCGACTTAATACCGCAAAGCAGCAAAGGGAATGTGATCGATTACCAGAAGATATTAGCGAAGAAGAAGAGGGAGGAAATGTCAATTAAAGTAAGTTAAAAATGTATTCTTCGTATAATATAAACTTATAATTTTTTTTTAAATGGAAGTATACTTTGTTACAGGAAAAGAGAGAATTAATAAAAAAAAAAAAAAGAGGAGAAATTTAAAGAGGTAAAAGATAAAATGAATTAAGTCTAATTATTAAATTATACAATTATTATTATTATTATTCCGGGCAACTCCAAGGAGTCTACAGACTCATCGAGGGAGGCCCTAACATCATGTCAAGAACAACTATTCCACATTCACACAGTATCATACCTCGCCTTGAACTCATTCACGGTCGTAGCACCCACAACAGACTCTGGCAGCTTATTCCACTCATTCACCACTCTCCAAGTAAAAAACCTAGCTCTAACACCCCTGTTAACCACATTCTTGCCCAGCTTCCATGTATGGCCCCTAGTCCTCCCACCACCAGTCCTATTCTCAAAATATCTTCTGGATTAATCTTATAGAAACCCTTCAGTAATTTGAATGTCTCAATCGTATCACCCCTTTTCCGCCTATCGACCAATTTTTGCAACCCACAAATCTTCAACCTGTTCTCATAAAATTTATTCCACAGACCTGCTATCATCTTGTTAAAGATACCAAGCTATTTTAAACCTGGTTTTACTCCATTTCCCCAGTAAGCAAACAGACAAACAAATCAAGCTTATGCCTGCAAGTGTTGCAAGTCTATCTGACCCTGCACGTAGTGCAAGACCAAGGCAACTCATGGTAAAAGTAGAATAAGCTCTGATCACTAATCTTAATATTTACCCTTAATGCAAAGCACATCTCCTGGAGGAGATGTATGATGCTTTGTATTAAAGGCAAGGGGTCACTACCCAGACCGGTTTCGACCTTTACCGAGGTGTATTTAAGTAAAGACCTCTCTCTAAAAATTAGGACGATCCCTAGACCACTCCATAGTGGCTGAAAGACTGTCCAACTCAGCGTTGTTCCACTCGATGACAGGCTCACCCCGTCACTGAGAAGAACTTCTCAGCGTTGGCTTTACCCAGTGGCAGGCTCACCCCACCACCAGCCAAAGCCATAATCTCAGCGGTGGCTCTACTCAGAGACAGGCAAAAACCTATCCCCAAGCAGAGCCTCTCAATGCCAGCCCCCATCAGTGGGAACCAGGCTAGAAATACCAAGATTTTAGTAATACAGAGCTTATAAGTATTTTACCAGAACAAGTTACCATAAGGTGTTTTAACCTTATTAAATAAAAATCTCAGGAGGAGATATAAATGTAGAAAGTATTTTACCTTGGGTACAATAAATGTTAAAGATACCAAGCTATTTTAAACCTGGTTTTACTCCATTTCCCCATTAAGCAAACAGACAAGTCTTGTTCCTAATACTCCTAGCATTAGTGTACATGAATTTTAGACCCCCATTACCCCCATCCCTACCTTGATGCCTTATACTAACTATCTCATTTGATTTGTTGTCCTTATTCACTCGGGCATATTATACTCATTCATACACTCGATTACGAATGAATTGAAAGGTGATAAAATTTTTATGAGAGAGGACTTGAAAGTATTGTTAAAGGTAGCGAAAGAAAAGAGTGACAGAGTTAGAATGGTTAGTCTGTTGTCGCGGTATGACAGAGAGGAGTTTAGAAGGAGGGCCATAATCGCAAATGACATTATGCGCAGGATATGCAGACGGTGTGGTGTGGAATGAGTTTGAAGGGCGAAAGGACTTATACAGGATGGATGGCCTGCATTTGAATGGACTTGGTGTGCGGAGACTCGAAAGAGCATTGCTGAATGAAGTGAAAATGGATGTGCAAAACCAGGGAAACTAGAACTACCAAGGAGGGGGGGGGAATGGATATGCAGACATCAGTGAGACAGATGAGTGTAAGAATGTATATAATGTACCCGAGCCAGCACTAAGGACAAAAAATGGGAATGGGTCATTTAGAATAATGCATCAATATAGGGGTGGGACTAAGGGATCACTGCATTTCATGTATACTAATGCCAGGAGTATTAGGAACAAGAAGGAAGAATTTTTGGCCTTGATTGGCTCTTCCTGGCCACAGGTTATTGGCATTAGTGAAACATGGCTGACGGAAGATGATATAGTTTGTGGGATAGAATGTGTAGGTTATAGTGTGTTTAGGAGGGGCAGAGAGAATAAAATAGGGGGGGGGGGAATTATTGATGATAGCTGATGAACTGCAGTCAAGGAGAATTGAAGTTGTGTCGCAGGATAGTGAAAGGAGCTCATTTGAGGCTATTTGGTGTGAGATTGAGACTGGCAGAATAAAATATACAGTTGGGTGCTGCTATAGACCAGGTGATGGAATAGATGGTGGAGATAGTATGCATAGGGAAATTGATGAAATGAGTGGAAGGAGGGTAATTATTATGGGGGATTTCAACTATGGTAACATTGATTGTAAGGAGGAGAGGACACATGTGAGGAAGGAAAAAGGATTTTATTCAATTATTAAGGGATAACTATCTGAGACAGCATGTAATTGAAAATACTAGGGGTTGAGAGTGCTTGACCTGGTAATAGCATCTGAGAATTTGACTGTAATGAATATGACCATATTGCCACCTATTGGTGAGAGTGATCATAAGGTCTTGATCATAAGGACAGGGTATATGTGGAATTACCGTGCTGGCAAGTATGACAAGCTTAGGAGATTGCTTGGATCAGTGCCATGGCATGTACAACTGCAAGGGCTGGACGTCGATAGAGCATGGGAAGTGGTCAAGGAGCATTTACAGGAGGTTATGGCTGATTGTATACCTAGAGTCCGAATAGTAAAACAAGTAGGGGTTAAATGGATGAATAACACCATTAAGCTTGAGCTGCGAAAAAAGAAACAACTGTGGAGGGAATTTAAAGAAAGGGGTGACCTGCAGGCACACGAACGGTATAAAGTGCAGGCCAGAAAGGTAACGTGTGTGGTAAAAAAAGCAAAAGCGGATTATGAAAGGAAACTAGCTATGCAAGCAAAAGAGAATCCCAAACAGTTCTTTCAATATGCTGCAAGCAAGAAAAAAACTGTACACGGCAAAATGATTTTAAGGAATGACGATGGTAAGGAGGTCACTGAATCCGTCGATATAGTGGAGTTACTGAGCGTGCACTTTGCAAAAGCATATCATCCAGGTGGTGACATTGAAAAAATGAAGGAACCATTAGTTTATACGGGAATAGTGATGAATGAAGTGGAGGTGACTAGTCTATTACAGAACCTTAATGTGAACACATCTGTGGGATTGGATGGTATACCGGCATGGGTCTTGCGTGAAGCAGCTAAGGAATTATCAGTGCCCTTGACCATGTGGTTTAATCTGAGTCTCGGGTCTGGCTTAGTCCCAAAGGTGTGGAAAGAGGGGAAAATAGTTTCACTGCATAAAGAAGGATCCAAGACTATGGTTGCAAATTACCGACCGATCAGCATATCAGGAGTCGTTGTCAAGGTCTTGGAGAAAGTAGTCAAGGGAAAAATACAGGAATGGATTGATGAAAATGAGATACTGTACAGAGGACAGCATGGCTTTGTGAAGGGTAGATCATGCCTCAGTAACTTGCTCAAGTTTTATAACAAGGTGACGGCTGAACTGGATAAGGGAAATGGGTTTACAGTGATACTGCTGGACCTGGCAAAGGCGTTTGACAGGATACCACATGGAATTCTAATCCGTAAACTACAACATATGGGAATGGATATAGGGTTGGTGAGATGGATAGGTGGTTGGTTGATGGAGAGATATCAAAGAGTAGTTTATTCAGGAGTAGAGTCCAAAAGACGGCCTGTGACTAGTGGTGTGCCGCAGGGTTCTGTTCTTGGACCACTGCTGTTTAATCTGTTCATTAACGATATAGGGAAGGATCTAAGTGGAACAATTCATTTGTTCGCTGATAATGCAAAGTTGGGTAGGGCAATAGTGAATGCAGAAGATGTCAAAGTCTTGCAGGATGACTTAGATAGATTGGAGTTCTGGGCTAAGGAGAATGGATGTCAATTTAATGTGACAAAATGTAAGGTTATGCATTTTGGGGTGAAAAGATTAGCAGCAGTATACCACATTGGTGGAACTGTACTCCAAGAGATTGATGAGGCCAGGGACTTGGGAGTGTTGGTGGATAGGGAGATGAAGTTTAGGGGGCACATTGCAAAAGTAGCTAAATCAGCTCATCAACTCACTTGGTTGTTGAAAAATACCTTGACTAGCAGAGACAAGCAAGTTATTGTACCTCTGTACCGAGCCTTGATAAGACCTCATCTCGACTACTGTGCCCAGATTTGGTCACCTCGGTTCCTTCTTGATGGGGAGGAGGTGGAGAGGATCCAGAGGCGAGTGACTAAGATGATAACAGGTCTATGGAATGAACCATATGAGAACAGGTTGAAGATTTGTGGGTTGCAGAAACTAGTTGATAGGCGGAAAAATGGAGATATGATTGAGAAATTCAAATTGCTAAAGGGATTCTATAGGATTAATTCAGAGGATATTTTTGAGATCAGGACTGGTGGTGGGAGAACTAGGGGACACCTATGGAAGCTGGGCAAGCATTTGGTTAGCAGGGGTGTTAGAGCTGAGTTCTTTACCTTTAGAGTGGTAAATGAGATGAATAAGCTGCCAGAGTCTGTTGTGGGTGCTATGATGGTGAACGAGTTCAAGGCAAGGTATGATAGATACTGTGAGAATGTAATTGCATAGTTGTGTGGACATGATGTTTAGGGCCTCCCTCAAGAGTCTAAGGACTCCTGGAGTCGCCCGAAATAATAATAATAATAATAATAATAATAATACACTCAACTGCCTCCCTAAGGCCTGCATGCCTACTCTCTCCCCCTCCTGAATAAATCTAGTTTCCCCTGATTCTGCACATCCACTTCATCCAACAACACTTTTTCAAGTCTCCTTACACCGAACCTATTCAAATGCAAGCCATCTATCTTATATACATCCTTTCACCCATCGAACTCACTCCACACATCCACAAATTCCACACCACTGATCATACATAATTCATGCATAAAGTCATTTGCAATTATGGCCCTCCTTTTAAACACTTCACTGTCATACCGCGGCAAAAGACTAATCATCCTAACTCTCTCACTCTTTTCTTTTGCTACCTCAAACAATTCATTCAGGTCGTCTATCATTTCCATTTTATCTCTTTTCCTTTCTTTTAGGCTTGCACGGTGATCCGAATGCATTTTTGGAAATTATGGAGACAACTACCGTGTTTGAATAAAAACTTTAGTTTACTATTACTAAAATTTTACAATTCGACGTTTAGACCTTTATGTTAAGGTCATCTTCTGGAGCGTACAAATATACACAGGAAACAAGCTATACTACAATCATACTGCTTCGTTAAAGACACTGACTAACCGCTACCTCAATTGTTGGCCTGACCTCTGGTGGGAAAAAAAAAAAAAAAAAAAAAATACATATATATATATATATATATATATATAAAAAAAAAAAAAAAAAAAAAAAAAAAAAAAATTTTTTTTTCGTAATCATTCGTACCTGCCACAATAATCATTTCTTTCACCCTTTCCTTTTGCTCTCTAATAGAATCAGTTACGTCCTTGATGGTCGCACCAGGTTGGTACGATTTTGTCAAATCCTCTACTAACACACCTCGTACTAATGAATCTCCATACTGCACTCTCCTTTATTTTGTTAAAGTTCACACTCATACTCTTATTTTTCCTATCATACTTTTTATTATTGGCTGGTACACTCAGTAGACTTTTGTTCATATGTAATTAGAATTAAAACATATAATAAACTTATGTTTTTTTTTTTTTTAAATGAAAGTGTACTTTGTTACAGGAAAAGAGAAAGAGGGAATTAATAAAAAAAAAATTAATAAAAAAATGAGCAAATTTTTTAAGTCATTTTTCTGGTCATTTAGTAGGTAACTATTTAAATGTCAATTTTTTGTATTGTATATTATGTTTTTAATTTATGTGTGATATTTTAATTAAACCATGCAGAATTATTATAAATTAATAAAGGCATATTTAGGTGCATAGTTTGAGTTTTTTTGCATATTTAAGACCATATTTCGGATGTTTTAAATATTTTTAGTGTATACTTGGACGCATATTTTGCACTTTTTTATAACCTAATAATCCGAGTCCTAGTTATTACTACCTGGGGAATTTTTGAGGTCTAATCTAAACTATCCTGCTATCGCACATGCACTGCATGAACCTACAGCACTCTCATTTGATTGCTCAGCAACCTACATTTGCAACATATTCATAGTCATTTGTTGAATTTCCGATTTATGTCCTCTTCCTGCTTGTCTCCTCAAATTGATGAACCTTGCATCACACTGCATTTGTTGTCAATGGGCATTTTTACAGTCTTTAGTCATCTGTACTAGTGAAGTGCCACTACAGCATTTTTCCTCATTCCTATAAAAACACAAGCAAGGCACCTTCAGGCAAAGTGAGACTCATTGCACAAGTCAAATGTAGTAAGTCTCACTCCTTTGTTTATACCACCTAACGGCTCACATGGTATGCAAAATTCACTGTCCTATCAAAATTCATCTTCTAGTTTCTTCTATAGATTGCTCTGAATAGAGGTACTTTAATTTGAAACATCCTGTATAATGTGATTCCTGTGAGGAACACTGCATTATAAACATTTTGAATGTCTTTTCCATGCATTTATTTCATGTGCAATAATGTGTATAAACAAATATTTCTTAAGTCAGTAATAGTGTTGATAAACTCTTTCAAAGAAACAGAATAATGACTATTCCAAATGAATAGAATATTTATTACTACAGAGATACTGTTATTATTATTATTATTATTATTATTAAAACAAGACCTCATGGAGTCAAAGTCTCATCTAGGAGGTCCTTTTATCTTACACACACATCTCATCATACTGTGTCTTAAACACGTTCAAACTACTTGCAGACACCACGCTCTCAGGCAAGGCATTCCAATCACTCACAACTCTGAACGAAAAAAACCTGCCTCTCACTCCCTTACTCACACCCTCCTTATACAGTTTCCAGGGATGACCTCTGGTTCTCCCCTGATCTCCCACTATTCTCTGTAGAACTTCTCCACCATTGATCCTATAACAACCCCTTACCAACTTGTAGGTCTCTATCATATCTCCCCTCTTCCTTCTCTCCACTAGACTCTGCAAATTACATCTTTTCAATCTTTCCTCATACTCAACATTCCAGAGGTCAGAAACTACCTTAGTCATTCGCCTTTGGACCCTTTCCAACATCTCTTCATCCTTCTGAAAACCCGGTGACCAAATCTGGGCACAATAGTCCAAGTGTGGCCTAATCAAAGCCTTATACATTGGAACAAGTATCTCCCTACTTCTACATGTCAGTGTCCTCCTCATCATTCCCAGAAGTCTTTGTGTTGTCTTCACAATTTTGGCAATGTGTCCCCTAAATTTTAGATCCTTATCCACTATCACCCCCAGATCTCTTATTTCCTCTACTTCCAACAATATATTCTCACCAAGCATAAATTCTGCATCCCATCTTTGTTTTCCAAATTTTAAAACCTTACATTTTGCAACATTGAACTCACATCCCCATTTGCTTGCCCAATCACTCAATTTATTCAAGTCTTCTTGCAAGGCCACAACGTCTTCACTACTCTTTATGGTTCGTCCCAACTTTGCATCATCTGCAAACAACTGAATATCTCCATCCAAATCTTCACCAATATCATTAATATATAAGTTAAATAGTAATGGCCCTAAAACAGACCCCTGAGGCACTCCACTAGTGACTTTCCTTTTCCTGGATATTGCACCCCCATACACAACTTGTTGATACCTATCAGATAGCCAGTCTCCAATCCAATGCACTAATCTAATATCCAACCCCATCTGCTCTAGTTTGACTGTCAACTTCTAGTTTCTTCTATAGATTGCTCTGAATAGAGGTACTTTAATTTGAAACATCCTGTATAATGTGATTCCTGTGAAGAACACTGCATTATAAACATTTTGAATGTCTTATTAATGGCTGTTGCTCATAGCAAGCTCAGACATATTAAATTTTCTTGCACTGGGTACCAAGGAAGCTGACTGAAGTTCACAGAATCAAAATATGGTATGTGTAACTCATGAAAAACATGCAACATAGTAAAATGATTTCCTTGATGATATTAACAAGATATCAAACAGATCGAGTTTTTCTTCTGACAAAGAGATCATTGATAGAATGAAATCATTTTGATTTCCTGAGACCAGGAGCATTTCAGTTGTTTACTCTGCAGAAAAAGCAATGACCACTGTATCCGGGTCCGTACTTATACTTTCCCCGAGGCACTAGAAGGCATTCTAGTGCCTCGGGAAAACCTTCTCTATCCAGATCAGTCTGGATAGAGAAGGTGATTCCTGGTGACTAGACCAGGGGTATTGGATTATTGTTCCAATATATGGATGTTAAAAGTGTCAGTGAATGTGTGTATGAAGATGGAGTATATTTTGATGTTGGTGGGGAAGTTGAGCCTGAGAAGATACGTGTGGTAAGTGGTGACAAAGATGATTGGACAGGTATGATGGGGAAATCACAACAACACATGGCTTGGATAGGATTGGTTATAGACCTTAAAATGAACTGCGGTGTTTGCTTACAAATGCCAGAAGTATCAGAAATAAGGAGAATGAAATTGTTTCAGTGATTAAGTTTATTTGCCCCAAAATCATTGGAATAAGTGAAACATGGTTGAATGAAGATATTATAACAGTAATAGAAATGGAAGTATACAGTATTTTTTGTGAGGATAGAAAGGGCAAGAAGGAAGAGGGGAGTGCTACTGATGATAGCAGGAGAATTAAATCCACATAAGGTAGATATGAAAGAGGGAAATAGTGGCAATGGTTATGATGTGGTGTAACATGGAGGTTGAGAGGAAGATATATTTACTTGTTGCTATAGGTGTGGGAGGAGCAATGGACATGGATAGCCCATGTATTGAGAATGCCAACATGGGCACCTGATGGTAAAAGGAAAAGGGGAAGACCCAAAATGACATGGCGGCGGAAGGTAATCAAAGAACGAAAGCAAGAGAAGTGGCACTCAACTATTCAATCTTTATTACTTTATGGAAGTGAATCATGGAAATTAACCAAACAACAAGAAAATAAAATAGATGCCTTCCAAACAAAATGTCTTTACAGAATTCTCAAAATTTACTGGCCAAATAAAATCTCAAGTCCACGTGGTTAGCCTAGTGGCTGTGCGCTTCGCAACCATATGCCTGGGGAAGGAGTGTCCTAGGTTCGATACCCATCGGTGACGTGTGGAGTTGAAGGATCTTCCTCAGCCATAGCCAAGTTAGCCGGTCTCGGGCGTAGACAGTAGGGTCCCCCCCCCCACAGTTTATCCTGGTTTTTCATCCCACAAAGCAGGCAAACCAGCCTTGAGAACTCAACACTACAGGACAGGATACACTGGGGTATAGAGCTGACCACCTTATCCTGTGAACGGTTTGAGGTCCGATGATTAATAAATCCTCAACACTGCAAGGTAAAAGAGGGTATAAAGAAGATGAGATAAAATCTCAAATATTGAAATTTACAACAAAACCAAACCCATTACAATAGAGTTAAAGAAATGCAGATAGACATGGATAGGCCATGTATTGAGAATGCATGCCAACACAAGAATAGCATTGACATAGACACCTGATGGTAAAGGAAGAGGGGAAGACCCAAAATGACATGGCGCCAGATGGTAATCAAAAAATGAAACAAACTAGGATGGTCGAGCTGGGGGAGAGCAAGAGAAGCGGCACTGGACCAAAGAAGATGGCATGCTATACTCGTGGCCTCATGCACCTTATAAAGAGCAAAAAGTAAAGTAAGTCAAGTCATAGGCCTGGAAATGTAGAGGGTGGTAAGGAAGAAAGAAATGTATAAACAACTTGGATTAATGAACAAAGGAAGGGTAATTATTATTATTGGTGATTTTAATTATGGCAGTATAGATTGGATAGGGAAAACAAATTTCTTGAGTTCTTGAGAGAGAATTATCTCAGGCAGCATAAAGCAGGGCACATGAGGATCGAGAGTTCTAGATATGATCATTTCATCAGAGGGTCTAATTTTGAGAGGGGGTTTCACACTTTCCTCCAGTTAGTGAAAGTGATTATGAAGAAATCACCTGTGTTGTGATTTCTAGTCAAATTCAGACTTTTGTTAGGAAAGGATATATGTGGAATAATAAGGCTGGTGATTATGACAAGCTTAGAAAACAGCTAGGAGCTATAACATGGAATGAGGAGGTGAGCAGAAAGGAAATAAATGCTGCATGTGAACTGACAAAGAAATACATAACAGCATCAATGTGTGATTGTATTCCGAAGGCCAAAGGCTGAATAAGGTCGGTGTAAAATGGATGAATGTGGAGCTTAAGCATGAAGTCTTGAAAAAGAAAGTACTTTGGAGGAAGTACAAGATGAATAATGGTAATAATGAGTCACATGAAGAGTATAAAGAACATGCCAGAAGAGTGACTCAGTAAGGAAAACAAAGGTACAGTATGAGCAGAAATTGGCAAATCAAAAATGCTAGAGTTTTTTTAGAAATGTGGCAAGTAGGAGGAAGAATGATCATGGTAAGATGATTAGAAATATATACACGTTAGCACAAGAATAATGTTTAATTTGCCAAATATTTCAGTCTGAATATTACAGACCATCTTCAGTGACTACATAGGAATAGTTTTAAAAAAACAAAGTGGAATACGAACAATTGATCATTCATACATAGAACGTGCCGCGTGATGTCATATCGCTAAGTATTAGATGAGTAAACATTTTGTAAAAAACAATTAAAGATATTAATTCAGAAATTCATATAAATATCATTATATGAATTTCTGAATTAATATCTTTAATTATGTTTTTTACAAAATGTTTACTCTTCTAGTACTTAGCGATATGACATCACGCGGCACGTTCTATGTATGAATGATCAATTGTTCGTATTCCACTTTGTTTTTTTAAAATTATTCCTATGTAGCCACTGAAGATGGTCTGTAATATTCAGACTGAAATATTTGGCAAATTAACATTATTGTGCTAACGTGTATATATATTTCTAATGATTATGTCACAAGTATTGTTAAAAAATCAAATGGTAAGATGATGTTAATGGATGAAAGTGGTAGAATGGTAACGACTGCAGAAGATGATATTGTTGAGGTATTCAGTGATCAGCTTATAAGGGTGTTTCATCCTGATCAAGTCTGCATGGTTAGCCAAGTGGCTATGTGCTTCGCAACCATATGCCTGGGGAAGGAGTGTACTAGGTTCGATTCCTGTCGACGACGTGAGGAGCTTAAGAATCTTCCTCAGCCATAGCCAAGTTAGCCAGTCTTGGCCATGGACAGCAGGGTTTTTTCCCCAGTTTATCTGGGGTTTTTCATCCCACAAGCAGGCCAACCGGCCCTGTGAACACCCACGGATACAGTGATTAATACTTAAGACAATCCCTCCAGCCATAGGTCTGAATTGTCAGCTGTGCTGGTCCCGAGCCCAGATTTAAAAAAAAGGGGGGGGGGGGGGTTAAGGTGGTGCCGTACCTCCCCTTAAAAGGGGCTCACGGCCATTGAATCGCCATACAAAATGAAAATGAATGAAATGAAATCCTGATCAAGGTGGAATCATGCAGAACTCAAGTGTAGAGAACATAGGAAAGGATGGCTTAATTGTGAGTGAGCAGGAGGTATTTGCTTTGAGGAAATGAATAACCTTGACTACTAATTATATGAAGAGCCAAAGGCTTCAATTCAGCGACATGAAATTACTTAAGTTAAGGGATATTACATCCCACGGCAAGTCCAAGCGTAAGCAAATACCTGGATAGTCCATATGGTAGTGCAACATGGGGCAACTCATAGTAAGGGTGGAGCAAGCTCCGATTACTGTTCTTGGTATTTACTTATAATGTGAAACCCAGCTCCTAGGAGTTGTATTACTGTTCTACATTATGAGAGAAGGTTACTACCCAGACTGGTTTCAACCTTTATTGAGGTCTCATCAGTGTGTAAGTAGACCTAGATAATACCAAGTTGTAGTGAACAGAACTTACATACCCTACTATAAGAATTGCCAAGAAGGTGTCCTAATAAATTACTAATTATATGAAGAGACAAAGGCTTCAATTCGGCGACGTGAAATTATTTAAGTTAAGGGATGGGATGTAATATCCCTTAACTTAATAACTTCGATGTCAATAAAGTGATAGGATTTGATGACATATCACTATGCATCTTAAGGGAATGTTCCAGGGAATTGGCAATAGCATTGGCATAACTGTTTAAGAGACTTACAACAGCACAGGTTCCAAGGGAGTGGAAGGAGGGTAAAATTGGTCTACTGCATAAAGGTGGTAATAAGGCTGTAGCTTCAAATTATAGACCAGTCTGTATATCTCGGGTTGTGGTGATGGTACTGGAGAGATTGGTGAGAGGTAGGATACAGAAATGGGTTGCTAACAGCATGGCTTTATTAAAGGGCGATCATGTTTCACTAACTTACTTATTATTATTATTTGACACCTCCAGGCAGTCCTAAGACTCATCGAGGGAGGACACCTACTCTACATCTCTCTATCTCCACCACTCCACCTCATCCACAAGTCACCTCATCTACACCAACGCCATCTGCTGTCCACCATCACCACTGTTATTTTCACAGACAATCACAAACATTCATGCCCACTGCGGGATTCGAACTTGCAGCCTATTGGCTGGAGAGTGGATACGCTAACCACTTGGCCAACCAGGCCGGCTTATGTACTATAACAAGGTGACAAATACCTTGGACAGGGGAGACACATATGCAGTGGTGTACTTGGGTTTTGCAAATGCTTTTGATAAACTGTCACATGACAAGCTTTTAAATAACTTGAAACAAATGGGAATGGACAACAGAATTCTGAGTTGGATCAGTGACTGGCTGTCAGATAGGTATCAGAAAGTTGTATATGAGGATGTAGTATCCCAAAAGAGAAAGGTCACTAGTGGTATACTGCAGGGAAGGAGGTCAGTTTTGGGATGACTGTTGTTCAGTTTGTATGTTAATGATATTGGAATAGGTGTAACTAGTGATTTGCAGATGATTCAAAACTGGGGAGATCAATGCAGAGTCAAGAGGATGTTATAGCCTTACAAGAAACTTGAATAAATTACATGAATGTGGAGGTAAGTGGAACTGTCTATTCAGAGTTGGAATGGGTAAGGTTTTGAGATTTGGTAAGCAATGATGGGATGCAAAGTATACATTTGTGGGGAAACTTTAAAGGAAGTAGAGGAGATGAGAGATCTAGGAGTGATGGTGGACATGGACCTTCAATTCAGGGGCCACATTGCACAAGTTGTGAAGATGTCGCATCAGATAATGGCAATGATTCAGAGGATCCTATCATACAGAAACAGAGGTTATGATGCCATTGTGTATGCATCAATTAATGCATTCAATCTGGTTTCATATGGATTATTGTGCATAGACTTGGTCGCTGAGTTTTTATTGTTACAAGAATGTATTGGAAAGGGTCCAGAGAAAATTCACAAAGGTTGTCAGTGGTCTTTAGAATGTGGAATACAAGGACAGATTGAGAGAATGTAAGTTGCAAAGCCTCATGAATAGTAGGAGGGAGGTGAGGGGGGGAATATGATTGAAACATATAAGCTAGTCAGGGGTTGTTATCAGGTTGACATGGAAGAGATTTTTCATAGAATGAGGGGAGGGGAGATAGAACAAGAGGCATTTGCTGGAAACTGTATGAGGAGGATGTGAACAGAGGAGTGAGGAGAAGGTTCTTTGCATGGAGAGTGGTTGATGAGTGGATTGCATTGCCTGAGTGTGCTGTGAATGTAGACACAATGAATCATTTAAGGCATGTAATAGATTTAGTTTAATCCTTTATCCCAGTGAGAGCAAACAAAGTTTGCGCCTGAAAATATCTTCAGGACTAAATATAGTGTTGTACTATCTTATCCAGTAAGTAGTGCAACACCAAGGCAACTCGTGGCAAAGGTGGAGCAAGATAGTACAACACTATATTTAGTCCTGAAGATATTTTCAGGCGCAAACTTTGTTTGCTCTCACTGGGATAAAGGATTAAACTAAATCTATTATAGTCTAACCTAGTGATAAATAAATTTTCAACATCTTTCTCTAAATCCAGAGTAATTTTTAAAAAAGGTGATAAACCTTTTGGCAACTCCCATAGGCACAGATGACTTGCTACTGCTTCTGCCTGGTATCTCCAGCTCTGGGCCTGGCTCCCACTGAAGAGACCTCAATAAAGGTCGAAACTAGTCTGGGTAGATGGCCAATCCCTTTAATGCATAACAGTATACATATCCACATAGGAAATGTGTTTTGCATTATGGGAGATACTGGGTTAGAAGTGCCTGGTAGCTTGCTCCACCTTTGCCACGAGTTGCCTTGGTGTTGCACTACTTACTGGATAAGATAGTACAACACTATATTTAGTCCTGAAGATATTTTCAGGTGCAAACTTTGTTTGCTCTCACTGGGATAAAGGATTAAACTAAATCTATTATAGTCTAACCTAGTGATAAATAAATTTTCAACATTTAAGGCATGGTTGGATGAGCATTGTATGCAATGGTGTGTATATCTCCCATGGTGAGTCTCTGACTCCATGGAGCTCTGATGTTAATGATAATCACAATAATAACAGTTCACCAATAAAGTGCAGTGTACAGGTGCTCATGCACACACAATGTGTGTGCGTGTGCGTATCTCATCTTCTTTTTACCCTCTTTTACCTTGTGGTGTCGAGGGTTTATTAATCATCGGACCTCAAACCGTTCCCAGGATAAAGTGGTCAGCCCTACACCCTGGTGCATCCTATGTCCTGTAGTCTTGAGTTCTCAAGGCCAGTTTGCCTGCTTTGCGGGATGAAAAACCCCAGGATAAACCAAGGGGAAACCCTACTGTTCACGCCCAAGACCGCCAATTTGGCTACAGCCAAGGAAGATCCTTCAGCTCCTCACGTCACCGAAGGGAATCGAACCTAGGACACTCCTTCCCCAGGCATATGGTTGCGAAGCATACAGCCACTAGGCTAACTGCATGGACAATGTATGCGTGTAGATATGTATATGTGTATATGTATGTGTGTGTGTGTGAGTATATATATATATATATATATTTTTTTTTTTTAAATCATTAAATGTAGGTTATAGTAATGATAGTTTTCTAAGAGAAATGTCCTCGAAGTTGAAGGAACGTGAGCAGATTGATATTCGCCGTGGTTATCCAAACCTAATTGGCAATCCAGATGACTTGAAATCGGAGAAATTAATTTCTACTACTAAAGAATCATATCAAACTCCTCCACCTAAAGAAAAAATACTTAGAGGTAAGTATATATTTTTATTTTGAACACACACACACACACACACACACACACACACACACACACACACACACACACACACACACACACACACACACACACACACACACACACAAAATGTATGATTTTGTTTTATAGGTAATGTAATTTATTGTCACTGTTATAAGATCTACAGGTAGTTATTTCATTATAAAAAGCTACTCTAACTACATTTGACATGTTTGACTACAGTCCTTGTTCATGTAAAATGATTTATGTGAAAAAGGATCAGCTATAAATCTAGTGATAAAAGATCTGGGCTAGTTTTGTATTGATTGGCCACTCAAAGAAATGTACACAGTGGCTTAATTATTATGGTTCAGTCAACATAAAAGTCACTTGTTTCCAATGCTGGATTTAAAAGTTCTGCGTCCACATGCACATTTCTTCAGTGCATGTTTTTCCTCATTTAAGCCTATAATTATACATATAGTCAATAGATATGTAAGGTGTATTATTTTATTATTTATAACTATGTAACTTCATGATAGCCTCCATGATGCTGTGTCTGCAAGAGAGTTTTTGATAAATTCAATCTTGTTATCAACTAGAGGAACTTTCACTAGTTCCCCCCCCCCCCCAACCTGATTTAGTCAATCTTGGGTATCACAAGTAGGCTTTCTTCTCCCAGAATAAACTCATATATTTAATCCTGCAACTTGGCAAAATCGGATAAAACACATGAATATATACAAAATACTCTGGAACTCCACTTGTAACCTTCTTACTTCTTGATACAGTGATACTGCACTCACCATATATAACTCTCTGATATTATCTGAAAATCAGTTACCAATCTGGTCCACTAATCAATATCCAAACTTATACAGGGGTGAACCCCTTTGTTCTCTCTCTCTCTCTCTCTCTTTCTGTGATGCACTGAAAAAAAAAAGTCAAAGTCCTCAGTGTCAATCCCTTTAATAACTTATATGCTTCTATCATGTCTCCTCGTTTCCACCTATTAGTTTTGAAGCACAGATCTTCATTCTCTTCTTATAGAGAGCATTCCATAGACCTGCCACAAACTTTGTCCCTCATCTCTGGATCCTCTCCATCACTTCATTCATTCATATGAAATCTAGGACCAGATCTACATGCTGCAGTTCAGATGTGGCTTTATTAAAGCCCTTGTAATGGAGAACAGTAACCTTCTTACCCCTGCTAGTCAGTGTATTCATCAACAACCAAGTAAGCTGATATGCTGTTTTGAATACCATTACAATATGCCTTCTAAAATCAAACTCCCTGTCCCAGTTAGCTCCCCCCCCCCAAGTCCCAGTCCTCATCAGTTTCCTGCAGCTCAGTACCTCACCTTACACATAGCTATGTTAAAATATCAGTCATAGTGCTTTCATGGTGCAAATGACTAGAACGTTTGGCTCTTAATCGAAAGATTGGTGGTAAGAGCCCACCTAGGAGACATTATTTATTGGGAAGGTGCTAATGAAATGGAAAGAGGGCAAAATAGTCCCTTTGCATAAAGGAGGCTCCAAGACAGAAGTAGCAATTATAGGCAATCAGCATCTCAGGAGTGGTGGTTGTATTGGAAAAATTGGTGAAAGACAGAATTCAGGATTTGGTGGATAGGAATATGATACTCTATATGGGACAACATGGTTTTGTGAAGGGTGGGACTTGCTTTAGTAATTTGCTTACTTTTTATCAAGTAACAATGGAGTTGATAAAGGAAATGGTTACTCAATGATATTACTAGACTTTGCAAAAGCATTTGACAAGATTTCACATAAAACTCTTGCATAAATTGGAGCAAATGGGAATGAATATGAATCTGGTGATTTGGATTAGAGAGCAGTTGATGAACAGATATCAAAGCATGGTTTATGGAGGAGTTGAGTCCAAGAGAAGGCAAGTGACCAGTAATGTACCACAGGGCTCAGTACTTGGTCCTCTTTTTAGTTTAATCCTTTATCCAAGTGTAAGCAAACAAAGTTTGCAACTGAACTATCGTCAGGAATGAGGCAGCTCGTGGTAAAGGTGGACCAAGCTCTCATCGCTCCTTGTCTTAGTATTTCCCATAATACAAAGCACATCTCCTTGGGGATATGTATAATACTATGCATTAAGGGAAGGGCCACTACCCAGACTGGTTTTGACCTTTATCGAAGTCTCGTCAGTGGGAGCCAGACCCAGAGATGGTGATAGTAAGGTGGAAGCAATGGAGAAGTCATATTTGCCTATACGAGTTGCCACAAGGTGTCTCATCTTATTATTAAATTACTCTGGATTCAGAGAAAGATGTTGGAAGTGTTTTTCCACTTGGTTAGACTATAATAAATCTAGTTTAACCCTTTATCCGAGTGTAAGCAAACAAAATTTGCACCTGAAGTATCTTCAGGACTGAGGCAACTCATGGTAAAGGTGGACCAAGCCCTCATCACTCCTTGTCTTAGTATCTCTCATAATGCAAAACACATCTCCTTGCAGACATGTATAATGCTATGCATTAAGGGAAGGGCCACTACCCAGACCGGTTTTGGGTGAGAAAGTAAAGATGCCATCATCGGCCTATTGAAAAATAAAAGGGGTCAGAGTGCCCCCCCCCCCCCGAAGAGAAGAAAAGAAGGGTAAGGAAGTGACAGAGAGGTTAAGGTTGGGTGTGTGTGGGGGGGGGGGCAGAAGGAGAAGAAAGGGAATGGGATGGGAAAGGCAGGTGGGGAGTGGGGAAGAAGAAGAAAAATAGGCCTCAGCTCATAATGCTCATCTTGCTAGCTCAGTGCTATCAGATGATAACTGTTCACTCGAACCAGATGTTTGTCTCATAAGATCAAAGGGACCATAGAGATAACCGATGCCCAGGTGATCTCCCCTTCAGGGCAGGCTGCCTTGAGTGGGCCTGTGCTGCCTGGGTTCTTCCTCCGATTACCCCCATGGGAGACCAAGGAACAAAGTAGACCTCATAGGGGGACGCAAAGACCAGAAGCATGGCTAGAAGTGGAGATGCTGCTGCAGATGGAGATGTTAAAGTAGCAGCAAACAGAACTTGATGGTGATATTTCTGTTAGTGCACAGAATAGGTGGTGTACACCACTGGATGTTAAATCTGGTGTCACCCAAAGCCTCTCTCTCTCTAGATGGATGTAGAAACCTCCTCAAAGAGTTATAAAACTTGTAGAGGACGACTCGAGAGAGTTGCAACAGACTGGGAGGGTTTGCACAGTTAGAAGATTTCTTCCTTACCTTCCAGATGTGGTATTTAATCTCATTAATGATGAATACCAGTAACTTTTGCTTGTTGGTGGCTGGTGGGGCAAACTACAGGTGGATGATTTGTTCCTGCAGTAGGAGGGGGATGCAGAGCACATTGCTTAACCTCCTCCAGATGTTGTTGGATAGAGGACACTCGTAGAAGGCATGCGCTACGGTGTCCAAGTCCCAGCAGAAGTCACAGAAGGGGTTCCTGGTGTTGTGGAACCTCTAGATGTTGATGTTAACTGGAAGGTGGCCGTAGGCTATCCTCCATGCCAGGTCTTTCTCGATGGGTAGCCTCGATGTTTGGAGAGGTGGCCGAAGAGGATGTTGTTGTCAACATCCTCTTCGGTGGTCGTACCAAGTCTTGCTGTTCCGGATCACGGCGGTGTTAATTCCCGACGAGAGAAGTTGTTGTATAAGCTGGCAAAGTCTATTGTAGTCTTCTGGGACAATATCCGCTTTGGGACCCTGGTGGACTGTGATCCCAAATGGGAAGTTTGAAACCTAAGAAATACTGCACAGGATAGCTGCAATGATGGTTAGTTTGCAGTATATTAAAGCAGCAGCTAGTTTGCCTTACATTCGCCTAAGTCTCACTAATGTCTATAACTCTTAGCCAATTAATGATGAATTGAAGGCTAACAAATGTCTCAAAACTCGTCGCCTTTATTCTAAATACTTATGGCATTAGTATACGTAAACTGTAATACACCATTCATCCCAGTACCTTCCTTACACCTTTTTTTTGATTAGCTCACTAAAGTTAAGAACCTGGGAAGCTACATTTATCATCATATGATCACTCTCCCACTTACCTCTAGGTTTCCTTGAACCTACACTCACCTGTATCCCCTCACCCAAACATTCTAATTTTTGTGACTCTATACTTCCAAATTCTCACTGAACAATATTTTATTATTATTATTATAAAGTATTGTTCAGTAGTAGTATTGTACATATTATAGTATATTATATATACTATATATAATATAGTATTATATATTATTATTATTATTATTACACCCTCCATGGAGTTGGCAGACTCATCATGGGAGGTTCATTCAACTGACAACATATTTATCATATAGAATCTTAAAATCCTTAACATTCCTTGAATTAATAACACCTTCTGGTAATGCATTCCATTTACTGACAATTCTCCATGTAAAAAATCAGCTCCTCACCACACTTTTACATGACTTCCAGGAATGACCTTTGGTTCTTCCCCTTTCACCATCTACTCGTTTTATAATCCCCCTCTAGATTAATCTGTAAACATCCTCTCACTAACTTAAATGTCTCTATCATATCACCTCTCTTTCTCCTATTCACCAAACTCTGCAATCCATATTTCTTCAACTTCTTTCCATAGCCAGCATTCCAAAGTCCTGATATTGTCTTAATCACTCGTCTCTGTATCCTCTCCAATGTCTCCATGTCACATTGAAAACCAGGTGATCAGATCTGAGCACAATAGTCCAAGCGTGGTCTGACCAATGCCTTATACAGTAGCACAACACTTCCTTTTCCTTACATGTTAGAGTACTTCCTATCATATTATTATTATTATTTCAGGATCCCTCCAGGGAGTCCAAAGACTTATCGAGGGAGGGCACCTACTCTACAGCCCTCTGTCTCCATCACTCAATCCTTCAACTGCAACGAACTGTAACTACCATCATCATCTACACCAACGGCATCTACCACCCATATATTATTATTTTCACCACTAGTATTTTCACAGACAATCACAAACATCCATGCCCACAGCGGAATTTGAACCTGCAGCCTTTTGGCTGGAGAGCGGATATGCTAACCGCTCGACACTACAACGTACAGTCTTTGCAACACTTGTAATATGCCCTCTAAACTTCAGTCTGCTGTCAACCATCACTCCCAAATCTCTAATCTCATCCACTTCCTGCAGTACAGCACCATTGATATAGTACACAGCCTTATATTTCTGCCCTCCAAAATGCAACACCTTGCACTTATTGATATTAAAACTACAACCTCACTCTTTTGTCCAAGTGAAAAGTCTATTAAAATCCTGAAGGGAATTAACATCAGCAGTGCTACTTATAATTCTTCCTAACTTTGCATCATCAGCAAATAACTGAAGATCCCCAGTCAGTCCACATGATATATCGTTTACAAACAATTTAAACAGCAAGGGCCCAAGAACAGAACCCCGGGGCACACCACTGGTTACCCTCCTGTTTTTGAGACACTGCTCCATCATACACAACCTGCTGGTATTGTTCAAAGAGCCAATCTCTGATCCATCTAACCAGTATACTATCTATTCCCATCCTCTGCAGCTTGTACACCAACTTATCATATGAAAAGAAGGCAAAATAGTACCACTCCACATGCATGGTTCTAAGACAGAAGTTTCCAACTATAAACCACAACTGCAGTTATACAGACTGGCCTATAGTTGGAGACTTCTGTCTTAGAACCATGCTTGTGGTGTGGTACTATTTTGCCTTCTTTCCACTGTTAGGAACCCTACCCACTGAAAAGACTTATTAAATAACCAGGTCATAGCCAACTGTGGTGCACATTCCTTAAGAATACGTGGTGATATATCATCCATTCCCACAACCTTATTCACATCTAACCCAACCAACATCTGATACACCTCTGTTTCTTTCACGTCCAATTCAACTAATACTTGCCTCTCTTCTATATATTCCACCACATCATTTACACCAGTATGATATATGCTGATAAAGTGCTCGTTCAGTAATTCCACTATATCCTTTGCAGCTGTTAGTCTGCTGCCATGATTATTCACCATTGTTAATCTGCTAGAATTGTTCTTCCTCTTGCTTGCCATGTAGCGTAAAAATTCCCTTGAGTTAATCTTGGCCTGACCAGCCAATCTCCTCTCATACTGCAACTTTTCTTTCTTTACCATTCTCGTAACCTTTCTAGCCTGCACTTTATACTCTTCATACATTTTCCTCCATAACATTTTCTTTTCTCTCACAGCCTGCTTATCAAGACATCTAGACTCCAAATTCATTCATATACAAACCATCCGCCTTATATAAATCCTTCTTTCCATCAAACACATCCACAAACTCCACACCATTCCTCCTGTACAGTCTGTGCACTGACTCATTTGCAATCATAATCTTTGTCTCAGTTCACCTCTATCATAATGTGGTAACACTAACAACTTTTACTTTCTCACTCTTTTTAGTTTCTTGTACTAGCAACTCTCTTTCATATCTTCTTGCATACCACACTTTTCATCTGCTAGATCATTCATACCAGCCAAGATATATATCTCCTTCACCTTTACTTTCTTCATCCTTAAAAAAACATCCAGCTGGATGTGATCCAAACACACAACCTTCTGATACAGAGTCTGATGTGCTACCAGACTCTATATCAGAAGGTTGTGTGTTTGGATCACCATTGCACTAGTGCATTTTCACTTATGTTCCTCACTATGATTCAAAGCATACACATCTTGCACTCACAGTTAACTCTCATCTTTGATCTGATTACAACAGTGTTAACACTATACAGTGATACATTTAAAGTGGCAGATCTGTAATAATAATTCACCGTCCTTCAACAAACAAATCAGATTTCTCAATAATCTTCTCTGAAACAACAGTATTTACCCTCTTAACAAAAGCATCATCAGCCATTTTGCCTTATCTTGAAAACTTGCTTCCAGCTAAATACTGTTGCTCTACTCAAGAAGTATAAATAAATAAATATATCTGAGATATCTCATAATCACCTTTTCTGAGCTTCACACAAAATACTATAAAACATCTTTTCTAATGCGTGTAAAATATTGTTTACTTGCCATCACTGAAACATTTCATAAAACATTTTTAAGAAACACATACCACAGAGGAATACAACAACAACAGTTATTATACTTTGAATCCTCAAATGTTAAGTACGCATGCACCTTATTCGTCAAGGCTGTTGTTGCAGTCAAAAATTTTTGCCAACCTCACTACCTCACTAGTTTTTCAAACATCCCTTGTATATGTCTCAAATAACAATAAATAGTGAGGTTATATAGTAATATCATTCATTATATCACCTCACTATTTTATATTCACTTCAGATTCACTTGCTGTGATAATTAATGATATTATTATTCAGACCTCCATGGAGTCAAAAGACTCATCGTGGGAGGTCCTTCCTAAGAAACAAAGTCTATCAAGATTCATCAAGGGGAGGTCCCTCTAAGAAACACAGTCTATCGCACCACTCCTTAAACTCATTGACCGTTCTCGCTCTCACCACTGCATCAGACAATGCATTCCATGGTTCAACCACCCTCCATGCAAAGAAACCACTCCTCACCCTCATACTCACAGTTCCCTTTCGTAACTTCCAGGGATGGCCTCTTGTCATCACTCCTTCCTGCTATTCAACCAAGCAAAAGAACTCCCCAGTGTCAACCCTGTAACCACCTCTCAACAGTTTAAAAGTCTCAATCATATCACCTCTCCTTCTATCCACCAAACTCTGCAGTCCACATTCCCTCAGCCGATCCGCATAACTATCATTGTACAGTCTTGAAACCATCTTTGTTATCCACCTTTGTACCCTTTCCACAGTTAATTTATCCCTTTCAAATCCTGGGGACCAAATCTGAGAACAGTAGTCCAAGTGTGGTCTGATACAACTGAATGATAACTTTTATCTCTGCAGGTCAGCGTCCTTCTCATTATTGCAGCAATCCTCTGTGTTACCTTCACCACCTTTGCAATATGTCCCCTAAATTTCAGGTTTCTATCAATCATCAACCCCAGATCTCTTGTCTCCCCTACGTCCTCCAGTATAACTCCTCCCATAGAGTATGCAGTGTCCCATTGATGTTTTCCAAACCTCAAGACCTTACATTTTACTGCATTAAACCGACACCCCCCCCATTCCTTTGCCCATCTATCTAGCTTATTGAAATCCTCTTGCAGGGCTGCCGCATTTGCACTATTACTAATAATCCTTCCCAGCTTCGCATCATCTGCAAACAACTGAATATCCCCTTGCAATCCACTGACAATGTCATTGATATAAAGGTAAAACAATATAGGTCCCAGTACTGAGCCCTGTGGGACCCCACTTGTAACCCTCTGCTTCCTTGAAACTGCCCCGCCATACCTATACCCACCACACCATACCCACCATACTCTCTGATACCTATCAGACAGCCAATCCTGAATCCAGTTGACCAATCTGACATCCAGACCCATGTGCTGCAACTTAAATATCAGCTTATCATGTGGCACCCTGTCAAATGCCTTCGCTAAGTCTAAGAAAATTGCAGTATATGCCTTTCCCTCATCTAATGTTCTTGTAACTTTATTATAAAAGGCTAGCATATTGCTAAAACAAGAGCACCGTTTCACAAATCCATGTTGACTCTCACAGATAACATTACCCTCATCTGCCCAATGCTGTATACGGTCCTTCACTACTTTCTCCAAGATCTTACTAACTACTGATGACACACAAACTGGCCTATAATTAGACTCATATTACTATATTAGAATGGTATTTTAAGGTAGACTTTTTTTTATTATTATTATTATGTTCTCAAATTATTTCCATACTTATCTCCATATTAACTTAGTCAACTCATCATGGGAAATCCATCCCAAAAAGCACCATATGTCACAATATCCCTTCAACTCATTTGCCATTTCTACAACACACATTCAGCTCACTTATTACTTCCAAGAAAAAAATAAATACGTGGGTGGTCTGAAAAGTTCTCGGCTTCAACCATAAATGACAACACTATCAGCAAGATTTTTTTTTTCTAAGTTGGTACATCTGTCATAAGCATCCATGTATTCATGTAGTAAAAACTAACTATCAAGTAGTTTTTTTATACACCTGTCAGAAACCAAAGTGTTGTCTGTATCCCTTGAAATGGATAAAATTGAGTATCGTGTGGTTATAAAATTCTTTGTAAAAGGAGGTTTAACACCAAATGAAATTCATTCAAAGTTCATAAAAGTTTATGGGCATTCTTCTCCTTTGTTTTCGACAATTAAGAAGTGGGCTGCCGAGTTTAAACATAGCCATACCAGCCTTGAAGATTATCCATATGAAGGATGTCCAAAACGTGTAATAACACCAGAAATCATTGATCAAGTGCACAATATGGTATTGGATGACTGGTGAGTCAAAGTGCGTGAAGTTGCTGAGACTATATGAACTTTTATTCCTTTGTTCAAAAGAATGTGCAGGATATATTTTGCATGAAGAATTGCAAATGAAAAAGCTTTGCATAAGATGGGTGCTGTGATGATCAAGAAGCACTCGCATGAAAATCTGTGAACAGTACTTGTGCATTTTAACAAGAATAAAACTGATTTTGTGCATTGATTTATTACTATGAATGAGACTTGGATTCACCAGTATACACCAGAATCCAAACAGCAGGCAAAACAGTGGACAGAAATTGGTTGTTCAGTGCCAAAGAAGACAAGGTCATGGCATCGGTGTTTTGGGATGCTAAACGTATTTTGTTTATTAATTATCTTAAAAAGCATAAAACAATAACTGGGAAATATTATTCTGATCTTTTAACCAGACTAGATGAAAAAATTGGTGAGAAAAGACCCGGTTTGCAAAAGAAAAAATCATCCTTCATCAGGACAATGCACCTCCCCACAAAGGTGTTTTGACAATGGGAAAATTAAGGAATTTGCACTATGAATTGTTGCAACATGCACCTTATTCCCCAGATTTGGCTCCCTCTGACTTTCATCTCTTCCCAAAACTAAAACTCTTCCTCACTGGTCAGCGTTTTTCTTCTAATCAAGAGGTGATTGCAGCTGTAGAGGGGTATTTTGCAGAGCTTACTGAGAACCACTACAAGGATGGAATAATGGTGCTGGAACATGGCTGGAATAAATGTATTAGTCTTAAGGGAGATTATGTTGAAAAATAAAAATAATGTTTAAATTATAAATTCACTTTTTCACTGTTAGGCCGAGAACTTTTCAGACCACCCACATAGTCTACTTTTTTATTCCTTTGTTCATCATTCCTTCCATACTTTCTAGACTTTCCTCTTGCTCCCTCTCCTTTAACTCCGTGAATAATTTGCTCAATATTAATCTGCTAAAATCCCCTTACTAATGCTGGTCGGTTTGTTTGATTGGTTACAGTACCCACTCCCCATCCAACAGGCTGTGGGTTCGAATCCCACTCAGCATGAATGTTTGTGAATATCTTATGTGAGATGTGAATTGTATGATCCATTGTGAGAACATTGCCCCAGCCTGCTTACTGGATGCATGAAGTGGCCTAGAAAAGTTCACTCTAGAATAGGAACTTTTCTAGGAAAACTTCCTGCTCTAGAGACCAAACATGGTCTCTAGAGCAAGATTTCAAGATTATGTAAAAAATAACTAAATAACAAGATATAAAAATAAATTAATTAATGTACTATATGTTTACAGCCTTTTATGAGCAGACAGCCACATAAAAAAACATATTTGTATTCTATTATATCTTTCCTCTCCTCTCAATTCTTTTACATATATATCTCTGTTATATTACTTCTTCTCCTCCTCCTGAAGATTGCATTTGCTATTCTATTTTCATAAATAACATTCCATAGCTCTGATATTGCAGTCAAGTCCACAGTATTAATCAAAAGTATTAATTAACCTCTATACCTTTCTAAAAAAAATTCTAAAGATTTCTTTCTAAAGAATTCCTAATCACTCTGAAAACCAACCTAGTGATCAAATCTGTGTACAACACTCCAAGTTTGGTTAATAAGATCTCATATAATGGGAAAATAATCTCCATGTTTCTAATTATAAGAATCTTTCTATTATGTAAACAATTTTTTTAAAAGCTGGGTTGATTAGTATATTATACACAAAATTTATGTTCTTGCTTTTATTCATATGATAATAAAATATCTGCAGATTAGGCTCTTCACAAAGTGATTCATTTTTTGTATATAGAGATTCGCACACTTCATAAGTTTTCCTAAAGATATTCTGCTGCTTAAATATAAACAATTATAAATAATTTCATGTTCAAACTAGTGAACATGAAACTACAGAGAAATCAGATGTATAATTTCTTGTCAGGATAATATCCAATATGTTAAGGTTTTAATCTGTTCACTGTTATTTGTATATTTCTAAGGTAGTGCTAACTATATCACTTCACATTATTGTTCAGTAAAATTATTAATTATTATAATTGGGTTTCTATGTAGCTCTGTGGAAATGGTGGTTGCATCCATTTCCACAGAAATGGATGCAAACATTATTTACATTCATTTCTATGGATGCAAATTACCTGTCCAAAGAAAGATTGTTATAAATTTGATTCTAGCCACCAACTAAAGGAGCAACTTTTCTAAGCCTTTCTTTGATCATTTCCAAGTTAGTCCATCTCTGGCATAGCCAAGTAGAGTTTTCCCTCCTGGAAAGTGGGAGTTTTTAACCCCCACATCTATCCAAAATCATTGCATCTGACATAGAGTTCACACTAATATAGACAATAATGCGAGTATTATGGCTTATGCCCACAAGATGGTGACAGTTGTTCTGCCTGAAAGCAAATGCAATTTACACAGAAGAATATAGAGTATATTCAGGTAAAAGACTAACAACTACCCTTTGAAAGATAAATACCTTTCAACAGCTTTTATGTCTCAATCATATCAACAAATCCTTTGTCTACTAAGCCCTATAGATTATGTTTCCTTGATCTGTCATCTAGTTGACATTCCAAAACATAATATTATTTTTGTTATCTGCCTAAACTTCATGTCTTGAAATCCAGGTGATCAGATATGAACACAGTAGCCCATTGTAAATGCCCTTGATCAGATCAAGGGTCTCATCAATGAGAACCCATCCTTATCATGCTGATCAGCATCCTTACCATTGCAGCAATTCAGGAGATGGTCCTCACCAGTCTTATAACATGATCCCTGAACTCTCCATTGACTATTATCACATGATCTCTTATTCCTGCACTGCTTGCATATATAGTCTCATCGGTAAAATATACAATGTTCCATCATTGAATCCTAAAGTTTAAAACCTTGCACTTGGTCTCATTAACCGGTTATTCCCACTCATTTGCCCAATTTTCCAGCTTTACAAACCCCTTTGAAGAGTTGCTACAGCAACACCATTTCTGATAAAACTCTCCCAACTTTTTTTTTATCTGCAAGCAACTACAGATCTTGCCTCCCCTCAGTGCAATCTACTCACAGTATCATTACTATAAAGAATAAGCAGTAATGATTACAGTGCTGAGCCTTGTGGTACCAGACTTGTTATATTCCTATTTCTTCTTTAAAAATTTCTACATGCCTGCTCATTCTCTCAAGTTAAAAATATGATTGCTCCCTCTGTAATTGGAGGGAGGGGTGGGGATATATTCTGTAACCAAGTTGTTGTTAGTGTATAGAAGTATGGGGTATCCAGGATACCAGTATTGGCATTTGGATCAGAGATGAGGTATTGGTCATAAGTTACTACTTCCTAGACAGGGATACCATTATTCTTGCATTAGTGCCGGATACCATTATTCCCCAAAGTGTTCTTTGTCACAGGCCAGTGACATAGAAGGCCAGATATCTGTGGTCACAGACCAGTTTGCCTGGCTGAAGGGATGAAACAACCACATTTCTGGGAGGACAAAACTTTTACCTAGATATGAGACTGACTAACTCACCTTTGATCAAAAAAAAAACTGATAAAGTTTCTTGTATCATAAATGGGAATTGCACTTTGGTCAGTATAGATGACTCTTGGGTCTTTCTTACCAAAGGATTTCGTCTATACTGAGGCTATGGAGGTCCAATATAACCAAGTTGAATACTGATGATCATCATGTTTTCTCTACCACATGTTATCTGAGATAATTGTTCATCAAGAATTTCATAATCTCTCATAATAATTTTTTGCTTTGCTCTAGTTATCTCAGTTGCATAACCATATGATATTCATCACCTTTAACATTTCCCAAATGATAGCATCACCCCACTAAATATTCTGCATTGTGAACCTCTGCTTCACACATATGCTATCAAAGTCAGTGGCACCATCTCCCTCCTGGGTTCTCCACTCTGAGTGGGTACAACTTGACTGCTGTCATAGGTAACACTCTACCATTCTGCTTTTCCTCTCTATTTTCCTTTATGCCTTTATTGTCCTCCTAGTCTCCACCGCACTTGGTGATTATTACATAACCTCCTGTTATCCAAGCTACATTTTCTTACACAGGATGGTGCTAGTTTCTAGTTTCCCTGACTCGGCATTCACACGTACTCAGAGAATGGCAACCTCTGCAAATGATATATACCCCCTATCCTTAAATGCAACCAATCTTCTATCATCATCATCTGATGATAGAAGATTGGTTGAATGCAACCAATCTTCTATCATCAGATGCATTCCAAGATATCTATATATTTAAACCTCTCTTTATATAATGGTATTATTCATTACCATATCCTGTCTCTCATCTCTCAAGTATCATGTTGATGCAACACACCACTCACTCATACTCTTCGTTGCACAATCTTTAATATTACTCTCAAATTCTTTGTTGATTCACAACCAGTAGCATCAGATGATGGTACTGGTTGTGACTCAAAAGTACCATCATCTGATCCACACTAAAATTGCACTCTTTATTCTCAAACAATGAAAATAACATGATGAGCACAGTAATAAACTTTAATGAAATATTAAACTTTATTCTTCCTTTCTTCTAATATTCTGTTGCAACACCTGAAATCACAGAATCTCCAAACAGCATTCCTTATTCTCTCCTCTTATAAACTCTTATGCCTTCTTCTTCTTCACACATCCACTCATTCTCTTAGTCTACTACTTTCTCACCTGCCTTGCACTTCTATTTATTACTTTTCTTCTCTCTGTTCTTCTCACACTTAGTCCTTTCTTTCTTTCACATTCTTCTCTCTTCCTTATTTCTATTCACATCAACTAACCTCCTTTCTGTTGTTTTAAGGATACTTGCGACATAAGACTGAATGATATAATCACGTAATCACAAGAAAGATATTTATTTAACCAAATATTTCGGTCTGGAAATAGCAGACCATCGTCGGTGGTATTACAAGAACAGTTTAAAAAATATACAAGCTAGAATACTAACAATAGATCTTCAACGATCTATTGTTAGTATTCTAGCTTGTATATTTTTTAAACTGTTCTTGTAATACCACCGACGATGGTCTGCTATTTCCAGACCGAAATATTTGGTTAAATAAATATCTTTCTTGTGATTACGTGATTATATCATTAACCTCCTTTCTAATCTTTAAGTTTGAACTCTGGTATGGTCCCTAGGAAGTGGAAGTTAGGCAAAGTGGTTCCTTTGCATAAGGGTAGCTCTAAAACTGCGGTAGTTAATTACAGACCAATCACCATCTCAGGAGTAGTGGTAAAAGTATTGGAAAAGTTGGTTAAAGACAAAATTCAAGAATGGGTGGATCAGGATATGATACTCTATAGAGGCCATCATGGTTTTGTTAAAGGTAGATCCTGCCTTAGCAATCTATTAACTTTTCATAATAGAATGGCATCTGAGTTGGACAAAGGAACTGGCTACACAGTGGTACTTCCAGATTTTGCTAAGGCTTTTGACAGGATACCCCATGGAATACTGTTATGCAAATTTTGGAGCAGATGGGAATGGATATTAAATTGGTGATATGGATAGGAGAATGGCTCAGGGAGAGATACCAGAAGGTGGTGTATGGTGTATGGAGGAGCCGAGTCCAGAATGAGGCAGGTGACCAGTGGTGTGCCTCATGGCTCTGTGCTTGGGCCATTCTTGTTTAATTTGTATATAAATGATATAGGAAATGGCTTAAAGGGAGATATTCAGTTGTTTGCTGATGATGCAAAGTTGGGTAGTGCAATAAAAAATCAAGCTGATGTTGAAAGTTTGCAGGATGATTTAAATAAGCTGGTAGAATGGGCAAAAGATAATGGATGTCAGTTCAATGTGGAAAAGTGTAAAGTCATGCATTTTGGGATTAAAAGATTACCAGCTGTGTACTACATTGATGGAACAGTACTCCAAGAGATTGATGAGGCTAGGGACTTAGGGATGTTGGTAGATAGGGAGATGAAGTTCAGGGGACACATTGCTAAGGTATCCAAGATTGCACATAGGATTATTTGGTTGTTGAGGAACACACCGACATCCAGAGATAAAGAGGTTATTATTCTCCTTTATAAAGCATTGATACTTCCACATTTGGATTACTGTCTGGATTCCTTGGAGATGAGGAGGCTGTGGAGAGGGTTCAGAGAAGAGTGACTAAGTTGGTGAGTGATGTAAAATATGCTCCCTACATTGATCGATTGAGAGCTTGTGGATTGCAGAGGTTGGTTGATAGGCGGAGAAGAGGGGATATGATAAAAACATTTAAATTACTGAAAGGTTTTTATAGGATTGATGCAGGGGAAATGTTTCAGCTGTGTGATAGTGATGGAAGAACAAGAGGTCATCCTTGGAAATTAAAGAAGAGTGTGGTTAACGAGGGTGTGAGAACAAGATTATTTTTCCCGGAGGGTGGTGAATGAGTGGAATTCATTGCTTGACTTAGTTTTGAGCACTTCGTCTGTAAATGAATTCAAGAAGAGATATGACAGATATTGTTTTGCTAGTTTGGGTCTCCTGCGATGAGTCTACTGACTCCATGGAGATACCCATAATAATAATAATAAGAAGAAGAAAATAATAATAATAATCTCTTCTTTCATCCTCCTCAAGTTCTCCACTACCTTTCTCACCAAGCACTCTACTCTCTCTCATTTTGTGCTCATTTTCATAATCAAATATATTTGTTGTTGAAGCTTATCTCTGCAGAATTTTAATTTTTAGCCACATTGTCCATCATAAAATCCATATTCACTCACAGTCATTTTTCCTAAATCTCTCAGTTTCTGCTCATTTAGATTTTTATTCTAAACCAAACATTGTATCTAATATTTCTTTCCTTTTCTACTGTAACTCATTTTTCTTTTCTTGGGCTGACTTTCAAGGTGAAAGTCAGTAAAAAAGAGAAATCTAATTTTGTTTGGAGATTTCTGGGTATTATCAAAAGTAAAGGAAGAGTGAAGTGAATTCAGGTGACAAGAAATTGACAAAAAGACTTGAGACAAATTCTATTTTATTTTAATTCTTTACCCAAGCATGACCAAAAAAATTTTTCACGTGAGGTGTCTTTCTTTATGACTAGGCTACTTGTATATAAAGGCTGCTGACTTCCCATCAGATTGCTTCAGTATTTCATAATACAGCACATAACCCTTTCAGATGCATATGCTGCCATATATTATAGAAAGAGCTACTCTTCCTATATATGAGTACCCTAGAATTCATTTTAATAATAATTTAGTAATAGAATTTCTTGTAGATTATGATTTGAGATCTTTTTTATTATTATTATTATTATTCCTGATACCTCCAAGGAGTCCGAAGACTCATCGCGGGTGTGAGAAATGAATAATTGTTTTTTGGTGGCACTGAAGTTCACAAGATTTTCCTCACTCTATTGGTGAATAGCAAGGAGATCAGAGTTTAAGGCATTGGCTGTGGAAGATCTTGAAGCATCAAATGATTCTGCCTATAAGAAGTAGCAGGTTTGTCAAAAGAAGCGGAATGTAGTGTACTGTCATTACCAAAACAATGGATAAGATTTGAGGTAAGTGGGAGAACATCATTTCTGTGGAAGGATGTAGGGAAAAATCAAGAGAGTCTTCATAATTGGTGAGGAAATCTGAGGAGAGGAAGCCATCTACCAGGACATGCAATCAGAAAGGAAGCTGGTACAAAGAGGGCATGGCAAATCATATCATGGAAATGTGTTGAGCAAAGTAAAGTTATTACATCTGTGGTTTTTAGTTTATGAACTGTTTTATTTTTAGTATTTTTTTTACATTTGATTATTATTAACTGCCATTTGTAAATAATGTCTGTTTAATTATTATAAAGTATTTATAATTATTTTTTAGGAAAGCGTGAAATGCTTATGGAGAAATTCCTTCAACAAGAATTATGGTAATTTTTTTTTTTTTTTGCTCTATTTATTTGTATAGGAAAAAAAAAACAAGTTTGTTACTTTGTTTGTATATTTATCTTGTTAGATCCTAAATGAAGGAATCTTGGAAAGAAATCATTCATTTGGAATCTAACATATAAAACTTGCTGACAAAGAGAAATACCTGCACATCAGCTGTAATTAAAAGTGAAACTTCTTCACTTTATGTAAAATTTGTATTCTTTATTTCAAGTGCCTTATATTTAAGCTGATGTGATTATATTAAGATTTCATTTTAAGTATATCTAAAAAGAGAGATAATCTGATTTAAACTTAAGTCTCACTTAAGCTATGTAAAATTTACTGTGAGGCATCTAAAAAGTTGCTAAGTAATAATTCCTGGAAGGCATAAAGCTACATGTGTACAGCGTAACGCTAGCGGCTATAGCTTACTCGGAAAAATTACGTTGCAAGGTATTCTGTGAATCCAAGTATAACAGCATCATAAAAGCGAAGGATGAACCCAAAGGGGTGAAAAGATAAGGGCCATGTGCAAAAAGGTGACTGAGAAAAGAGGGCACTCTATAGAAGAATATAAGGGGTTGAGTCCGTATCGGAACTCTCGCTGGTCGTAACGTTTTCCTGTTTTGGTGGTTCGGAAGTTAGCGGGCAGTTTCGCGTAAGGGGGGGTGATTCTTAAAATGAAGTAGGATTCTATGCAAAGCTGAAGGTAAAGATTCCAGTCCTAGCAGAATTAAGCCGTCACTGAAAAGTCCCATCGAGTTGTTCCTGAAATGCAAAGATTTGAGTCTGTTTTTGGCAGAAGGAATGAAGATAGCATAACCCCTACGTTGGCGTATGGACAGCCAATAGATGAGAAGTATCCAGACATACACGTGGTGCAGAATGATGCGTAAAAAGCTCGGTAAGGTGCAATTACTCTAATTTTGTGTGAAAGTTCATTAGAAGAGAGAAGATTGTTTACAAATGTGAAATTAAGAACTGTATTCTAAAGAACTCTGTGGACAGTCTCTAGTTAGAAAGTTAACCTCCTTTGAGAGTAAGAAGAATTGTTTGGAAGAGATCTTTTGTAATTTTGTATGTGATAGGATTAACTTGATGCGATAAGAATAGTAGAATTTAGTATCTCAGTAACGTTAGAATGTTTGTTAGTTCTCTCTTGCGAGTAATACTACTGAAAGGTATTTAGCTTAACTTCATATCATTTGCTATCTATCCCAATATGCAGTTACTGTGTTTAGCATGCTTTATAAGATTTAATTAATTTAGAAAGTGTTAACCTCTTAATTCGAGTTTTATTTAGTATTGAGCATAATTGAGTGTATGAATTTTGTATTGTGTTTTAGATATTTCAATAAACATGTCATATTTACCTGAACCTGAGTCATGCCTGATTACGATTCCAACTTACCACTTATAAAAATAGAACATATTTTGGCGGGAAGGATTTAGAGAGTGAATATAATAATAGATTTAGGTCACGACTGCAATAATCTGAATCTATACGGCAGTTTAAATAAGACATTGTGTAAGAAAGCTAAGAATCTAGTATTGTCTCCCTGAGTAAGGATCTTTTCTACTATAGGATACTGGCTGGCGCAGCAAAATATAAATTTGCCAGTATCCGAAGAGGAAACAATCCTAGATATAAGAATAAGATTAAAGTAAGAGAAGAAAGAATAAATAACGAAAGGTAAATATATAACAATAGAGCAGCCGGTAGGATTTTGATTGTATAAGGTTTTAGGTAAGAAAGGATAGATTATATCATATATAATCTATCCTATAGAATCATATAGAAACATTGATATAACAATCTGAAACAGATTCAAACTGTTTCAGTAAAACTGCTTTGTGTAATAGCTTCTTAACTTTCTGTAAAAGCTAAGAAGCTATTTTTGTTATTTGGTTATTTTTTAAATAAGTGAGATAGGGCAGTCCCTATTAGTTAATTTCTGTGTTATTTAATCTTTCAGTAGAAATTTTCATTGGCAGATATGAGTGACTTTATTTATTATTATTATTGCAACTGGACTGACCTCCATGCAGTTAGAAGACTCATCCCAGGAGATCCACAACTAATTACAGTAATATCTGTCACACCACACTAAATTAATTTCACATGTCATGAACTTACAACCTCTCTGACAATACATTCCACTCACTATCAATGCGAAAAGAAGTCGTCTCTCATTTTCTTTTTCACTGTACCTTTGTATCCCTTTCAGAATCCATACACTTTTAACAGTATCCACAACACTTTCACTATAGCAAATCATTATAACAGACTCACTTGCTATAACAACTGCTATATTATTATTATTATTATTTGACACCTCCAGGGAGTCCAAAGACTCATCGAGGGAGAGTGTGCCAACAGCATCAAACGATTGATCCCCTTCCAACTACTAACCAACAAAAATACAATACAGCTGATAAGAGACAATTACCTGTGATAACATGTAATGGAAAGGACTGGATTTGAGAGTGCTGGATCTCATCATAGCATCAGATCAGATCTCGGCAGTAACCAATGTAGCCACATCGCCCTCACTTGAGGAAGGTGATTATTGATCTTGACTTGAGAGATTGCCAGATATATAGAATTTTCTGTTAAGAAGGGATATATATGAAGAATTAAAAAGCAGATTATAACAAACTGAGGAGTCAGCTTAGACCAGTGCCATGGCATAAGAAGTTGGAAGGACTAGAAATGTTAGCAGTGCATGGGAGATGGCCAAGGGGTATTTGAAGAATGCAGTATCAAACAGTATACCCAGAGTTAGGAGGATAAATCAAGTAGAAGATAGATGAATAGCATCATTAAGCAGAAGTTACATAAAAAGTTGTAGAGGGAATATAAATAAAAAAAAGGGATCAGCAAGTCCAGGTGCAATGCAAGGCCGGGCAAGAAAGATGACACGTGTGGTGAGGAATGTCAGAATTATGAGAGAAAGCTAGCTGATGAGGCCAAAAGAAATCTCAAAGAGTTTTTTTTTTTTTGCTATGAGGCAAGTAAAAGGAAGAATGACTATGAAAATAAATTTATGAGCACTGATGGTAGGGAAGTAATAGAAGCAAACAAAATACTTCTTTACTAAATGATCATTTTGAAAGGTTGTACCATGCAGGTGGAGATATTGCAGTTCCAGATGTGACATTGACTGATAGGAGAATAGAGGTGTTTATGGTGTAGTAGAACTTAATTTCACACAAACAATAAAGCTGAATATGGGAATTACAAAGGAATTTCTCTGCTAAGCATTTCAAGTAAGATTTATGCAGGCATAATTAAGAAGCAGCTGAGAGAAATTGTTGAAAAGAAACTTGGAGAAGAACAAGTTAGGTTCAGGCCAAATAGAAGGTTGTCAAGATCAGATTTCACTTTATGACAAATAGTTGGAAATCATGAGAATATAACAATGTAATATAACTGTAACCAATTTGGAATGAAAATCAGCAATAAAAGACCAAAATTATGAAAATAGGCCAAACAAAAAAACTTCAGTTAGGCACAGCTTTTAGTGAATATTGAAAATTAAATATGGACAAAGACAGCAGAATTATCAAAGCTGGTGTGGTAGGAAGTCAACTTAATAAATTTATATGGAATAGAAATTAGTCTAAACACTAAATTATTGCATACAAGACAGTTTTGAAACCAATTTTAACTTATGGATCTGAGAATTGGGTTAGAAATAAAGCTGAATATGACTGGTGATCACATATATCAGAATTCTGAAAAAAAAAGTATGAGGCTTGAACAGATGGCATCAATGGCAGAATCATAAATATGAAAATATTAGGAAGGAACACAATATTGTTTGCACTCAAGAATGTGTCAGTAGAGTTAATCTAAGGTGCCATGAGAAAAAAAAAAAAAAAAAGATCCAGAGGAAGATCAAGGTCTAGGTGGATTGATTCAGTCAGAAGACTGAAATGTTAAAGACAACAATATTGAAGTGCTGACAAGTAATAGACTAATTAGGAGGAAAATTGTTGACAGGATCACCCATCTTCTCAGTCCTAAAGCTCAACAGATGCTGACCCAAAAGCAAATTGCTAATGCTCTCAAGAAAACATTGGCAACATCTTTTTTCCCTGAAGTCCTAGTTCTGAAAAAAGCAAAGCAGAAAAACATCAAATGCTACAAAAGTTTGTAGCCTTTGAATGGATAAAACTGAAAACAACACTGAAGCATGAACTGAAAGCTACCTACTTATGCTTAATCTTGCTTCAATGTTGAACAAGCGCTGTTAATAATGTCTATTATCAGATTATCAGACATCTGTTTCCATCTTCCATGGGCAACTGTTCTGCCTCTAAATCTGAATCCTTTGTGAGAATGAATTTCCAGATGTATGGTAAAGTTTGGTTATTATTTTCCTTCCAAAGCCAGGTAAGGATTCAACCATTCCAACAAATTATCACCAGTAGCTCTGACCAGTCACGAGTATAATCCTGAAAAAAAAAAAAAAAAAAAAAAAAATTAACTGTCTTCTTTTATATTCTGAAGAGCAGTAATAATTCCTTCCAGGAATTATTACTGCTCTTCAGAATATAAGACATAATGTGGCACAGTTGGTATAGACAAAGCCTTCTGGTCAGAAAGACCTGGGTTCAATTCCCATCCATGATGTAACTTTAATTTGATCTCTTTCAACTAAAGGTGAGTTAGCAGGTCTCATACGGAGGCAGAGGTTTTTTTTGTCACTCAGAACAAGCAAACTGGCCCCATGAACACACATTTCTACAGACATAAATATCCCCCCCCCCCAATGTCAGCCTCTGTGACAAGTCAGTTGGGATCGAGCACATCATGTAAAAGGCCAACCCCAAATAGATGAGATAAGGCATACGAGGAAGAAGATATCAAGATATTCCATTTGTTTATAAGCTCATCTAACACAATTGGATGTTTCCAGTTGTATTAGTCGAACTAAAAAATGAACACCTAGAATTGGCTTTCTTTGATTTGAAAAAAGCATATGACACAACTAGAGATTAAGGTATCCAAAAGACCTACACAACTTTGGTCTTAGAGTGAGCCTTTCTCCTAATAATTAAGAACTTTTTATCATATAGAATCTTCCAGATTGAGCGGAATTCTCTCTCTCTCTCAGCTCTGGAAAGAATCCCAAAGTTTGCTGTCAATGTGTCCTGCCAAAGTTAAATCATTAAGAAAACAACTTCCTCCCCTAATGTAAGTCCTCCACACTAATGACTTTATCATCTTTTTGTCATTCATGTAATATGAGGATCATGGAAAGACTTGCAGCAGGTCCTCAATTATCTTTTTACCTCATCATTTGCCAACAATTTTAAGTTTTCAATAAAAAAAGACTGTTTTTGTGACCCAGAACTGACTGAGACTGATCCAGTCTTGATCCAGAACTAAGACTAGAACAAACAACAATCTCAGTTGCAATAGAGGCAATGTTCTTGGAATTTGTATTCAAAAAATAAATAAACATTTTTATCTCACATACATTAGCTGAGGATTAAGTGCTGAAAAGCATCAAACATCTTTTACGCTCTGTCTTCTACTTCTTGGGGTGCAAACTAGTTACTAGTTTCTTTATTTCATTTTATGTACACTTATGCAATCAATATTAGATAATGAGTCACAAGTCTCTGCCTCTGCTAGAAACAACTGATGACTGTATTCTATCTACCACAAGATAATAATCAGAACTGAAACTGAATCATTAGTATTGCAGATATCACCTATTCCTGGTCTTTATGTTGAAGGGAATGAACCATCAGTGTTGCTTAAACACTAGCAGCTCTCTTTGCAATATACTATCAAAATCGAATCCCTGCCAGACCATTATTATTATTATTTTATTTATTTATTTTTTTGGACAAGTAATTTTTTCCATGATGGAAAAACTTGTATATTACACAGACTACCATATACTCCGATTGGTCTACATATTAAAGAATTACCACAAGCTCTGGACATCACAGTAGACAATACTGCAAATGCCACAAAACAGCTTTCCACCTTGGCATGACAGAATCCCACCATTCAGTTGCTCTATGTGCACTCATCTCACCCTCCATTTTTCCAACAGCAGCTCTTTAAAACACACAGAGCAGAATCTTCTGATTTTCTACTAGTCTACACGGACAGTTCAAATTCAGGATTTTTGTGGTCTGCAACTATCTTCATGGACAGTTTAATATCTAATCAGATCCTACTGGGTGTAGCAGCTCTACTGCTGAACTGCATGACATACAGTTTGCAATAAAGTGTGTAAAACTGGAGTACCCCTAAAGGTACACTGATTCATTAAGCTGTCTATAGGCACTAAGAAGTGCAATAGATCTGCTCTGTTTTTATGGTTAAAATAATCTTCATTATACAGTAATGTTTTGTTAAGTATTATAATAATTTGCTTTAAAAACATAATTACATGCTATTACTCTGTATTTTTCACAGTGAAAAGGTTGCCGAGGTAGTATTCCGTGCACCCTCACCGACAAATTATGTTACTACTACTAAAGAAGCATATTCGATGGAAGGTTTTGATGCACCAGATCCCATGCCAAGACTTGTAAGATTTTGATTATTTTTTTAAAATAGTGCAATACCCATTTTTTTATTAACTGTGCATCATATTTGAATATCTATCATATAAAATATTAATATGCTACAAAGGCACTTAATATTAATTAATATTAAACTCCTCCTAATACAATTGGAAGAATGATGGGACATCGAACCCTTCAATTGGAAAAGACTGCATTTCGATTTTCATCATGATGAGAGTAATCTTGATGTGGACTTTTTTAATTGAGGGTGTTAGCTAACTTCATACAGAGGTAGCAGAGTTCTTTATTCAATATATAGGTAACTGGTCAGAGAACACATGCCATTAACAGCAAGAAATACTATTAGAGGGCAGTAAATAGTTTAGTGTGGATGATAAATTATCTGAATTATCTGCACCACATGACCCACAATGGGCCATGTAGTGCACATCAAGGGTTGACGAACTATGGCCCGAAGGTCTGATCTAGCCCACTGCCTTTTATTCTATGCCATGCAACCTAATAGTGGCTCTTAAATGAATCTTGTGACAGAATCATGAAATTACTGTTTCATTATTCATGAAGTAGTGTTAATGTGATTCTACAACCATACCCATCATTGCATGTTGTCTATGGTTTCTTTCATGCCACATGTATAGTTGTGGCAGTATATTGCACTCCTGTTGCTACCAATGCTGCTATGCTCACAGCGTTAACTTGATAGTGTTGTGAATGCCACATATTTTTTTTTAGTTAATACTGGAACATATTTGTTTATATGTTCCAGTATATACACAATTATATTCGTATTCAGTAGCTCTGAAAAGACATTTTCTAAGATGAAATATATCCTCTCATTGCAGATCAGTCAGCCTTATCTGATGAGCATTTGCAATCAAGTTTGATAATAGGGAACTGTAAGATTGAAACCCAGTTAAGTGTAGTTATGTCTCTTAAAAGAGAAATTCGTTTTCTCACTAATTTTCTGAAAATCAGTTTATACACAATTATATTTTGTATTTTGTTAGAAAACAAAATTTACATACTTTTTATTACAATACCTTGATGGACCTGTGATTTCAGTCAGGATTTCTCCATGACTGCAGGTCGTAAAGAATCCAGCTATTCCTGTTTTGGGCCTTTCTTCTCCATTTTCTTCCAACTTTCTTAATCATTGGGTCTTCCCACCTTAAGGCTGGTCTTCCAGGTTTCCTTTTGGTATCTCTCTCTCGAATATCAGTATCAAAAGTATTAGAAAAATTGGTAAAAAAGAGAATTCAAGAATGGGTAGATAAAAATATGATACTGTATTGAGTGGTCAACATGGCTTTGTGAAAGGTCGGTTATGCCTTAGTAATTTACTAACTTTTTATAATAGAGTAACTGCTGAGTTGGATAAAGGAAATGGCTACATAATGATTTTGCTGGATTTTGCAAAGGCATTTGACAGAATACCACATGGAACACTGTTACACAAATTAGAACAAATGGGGATGGATACGACACTGGTTGACTGGATAATTACTAAAGGCAACATGTGATGGAGGGGACTAAGGATATCAAAAAGTGGTATAAGTGGCAGAATCGAGGCGAAAATCGAGGTGACTAGTGGTGTGCCACAAGGTTCAGCGTTGGACCATTGCTGTTTAATTTATGCATAAATGATATAGGAAATGACCTGAAAGGAAATATTCAGTTGTTTGCTGATGATGTGAAATTAAGTAGAGTAATAGTTAATCAAGACGATGTGGAGAGCTTGCGGGAAGATTTAAATAGACTGTCAGTATGGGCAAAAGTTAATGGGTATCAGTTTAATGTCAAAAAATGTCAAGTTATGCATTTTGGGATACTTCATTATAGATTACAAGCTGTGTATCACATTGATGGCACTGTACTCCAGGAAATAAATGAAACTAGAGATTTAGAGATGGTGGCAAACACAGAGTTAAAGTTTAGAGGACATATTGCTCAAGTAGTCCCTAAGATTACTTGGCTATTGAAGAACATATTAACATGTAGAGATACGGAAGTTATTCCTCTTTATAAGGTCTTGATACACTCACATCTGGATTACTGTGCTCCCCTGGGTTTCTTGGATGGAGAGGATTCAGAGGCGAATGACCAAGATGGTGAGTGGCCTGTGAAATGTGCCCTATGAGGATAGACTGAAGATGTGTGGATTGCAGAAGTTGGTTGATAGGGAAAAAATATGTGATATGATAGAAACATTTAAATTGCTTAAAGTATTTTATAGGATAGATGCAGGGGAAATGTTTCAACATTTGGCTGGAGGGACAGAACAAGGGGTCATCCCTGTAAGTTGAATAAAGGTGTAGTCAGCAGGGGTGCGAGAACTAGATTTTTGCAGAGTAGTGAATGAGTGGAATGGGATACCACAGTCAGTTGTGAGTTTTTTTTCTGTTAATGGGTTCAAGGAGAGGTATGATAGATTGTGTGGATAGAATGGGGCTCTCACGATGTTTTCAGACTTCATAGAGGTGTCCGTATAATAATAATAATACCAATTTGTTACTCTGACTGTCCATCTGTTGTCTCTCATTCTAGCGAGATGTCCTACCCATCTATTTTTGCTGTTGTAGATTGCTTTTATTACATCTTTGAGTCCAGATTTCCTTCTTCCTGATTTCTGTGTGTCTTATGTGGTTTATTTTATTTATATTGCATATTCTTCTTTCTATTGCACGTTGAGTTGTTATTAAGAATTGTTCTTCTTTTAAAGTTGTGTTCCATGTTTCACTGCCATAAGTCAATGCTGGTAGGATGCAACTATTGAAAAGGTGGGCTCTTATTTCTCTATCTATGTTTTGGTTGGTGATTGTTGATTTCATTTTGTTGAAGGCTATCCAAGCAGCTCTTTTTTTCGTTGCTATTTCATTTGATATGTCATTATTAGGTGATAAGACATTGCCCTGATGTACTCCTCTACTTAAGTTAATTTTAATCGGATGATTGAAAAGAGTGATATTTGTTGTGCCTTCTTTGTAGATATCTTTTATGAGCTGGATGTATGCTATTCTACTCCTTGTTCTATTCAAGCTTGGAATACTGCATTATGTTCAACAGTGTCAAATGCCTTTTAAAATCTATAAAAAGAAGACAAAGTGGAATCTGATATTCTCTGCATCTTTCTGTTAGTTGAGAAATAGTTTGAATGTGGTCTATTGTCAAAAAGCCTTTTTTGAAACCAGCCTGTTCTTTGGAGCTATTTTCATTGGAGGTTTGTATTCTGTTTAGGATGACTCTGGCAAATATTTTATATGTGTGTGATAATAGACAGATGGGTCTGTAATTGCTTATGTCTTCCTTATTACCTTTTTTTATGCAGAATTATGGTCTTTGATGTTTTCCATTCAGTAGGTGCTTTCCTTAATTGTATATATCGAGTAAATCTTTCTGCTAGAGCTTTAAAGAGTACTTGTCCACCCATTTTTAATTCATCAGATTTTATACCATCAATTCCTGGTGATCAGTCATTTTTCATATGGTAGATAGCCATTTTTACTTCTTCAGGTAGGATAGATGGTATTTCCAAATTTTCATCTGGTACTGGCTCTGTGACTACCTGTTTAGATGAGTAAAGGTTCTCATAAAATGATTTTATTATTTTTTCCATTTCACCTCTGTTTGTGTGTCTGTTTCCTTGATTGTCTATGAAGGCTGATGGTAGGTGGTTGCTTTAGACTTATTTCTTTTTCTACTTTTTTAGGCTGCTACAGAGCCTAACTGCGTCTACCAATTTTGTCATTCTATATATATTATAGTTGTCTTTGATGTTCTGCCTCAGTTGTTTACAGATAATTTTATATTCTAAACAGTCTTTTCCTATATATTTCAGTACACTTCTTTTCTTCAATAGTTCTAGCGTTCTTGCTGATAGGCATTCCCGTGTCTTAGGAGGAAGTTCATAGGAGGCTCTTTCTTTGCAGTTCAATAAATGGTTATTAAAGTTTGTTAAATCTTCGTCAATGTCGTTTTTTAATTTCCAGTCAGTTTCTTCCACATTTTTTCTAAATTCTTCTGGATTTATCTGTTTTGAGCATTTTTTATAGTTGGACTGTGCTCGAATGCGTTCTGAATTTTTTGTATGTATTTTGAGGGTGCTCTTATTGGGTGGTGGTCTGAATGAATATCACAGTAGGTTTTTCCAATGACTTCAACATTTTTATTATTCTTTTGCAATTTGTTAGAATGTAATCAATTTCATTTCTTTTCTCTCCATTTAGGGATTGCCAAGTCCATCTTTTTCCAATTCTCTTTTTAAAGAAACTATTCATAATGTAAAGCCTTTCTGCTTCAACAAATTCTGCCAGGAGTTCACCTCATTCATTTCTTTCCCCTACAGTCCAATGTATTTTTCTTCAATAGATCCTGTACCGATCTTTGCATTGAAATTCCCATACACTATAGTGTATGTTGTTTTTTTTTCTGTAATGTTTCTCGTAGGTGTTCATAGAAGTTTTCTATTTCTTCTTTGTCAGCTGTTGAAGTAAGTGCATAGACTACTATTATTGTTATTGTAACTGATTTTTCCTATTTTTAATTTTAGTGTTCTAGTCATTCAGAATGGATTGTGCAAGAAATAATATTTTTAGTTAGCTTTTTGTTTATGATGAAGCCAACTCCTCCAGCCCTTGTAGCATTATCTGCAGCTCCCAGGGAAATTTGGTTGCCACTGTTCCATTTTGCTGTTAATTCAGAGCTTCTTCGGGTTTCACAAATAGCAAGGACATCAAACTTTGTTCTGCATTTCTCGAAACAGGAAATCAATATGGGAGTCAGAAGACAGAATTCGAGTGTTGAAAAAACCAATAAATAGGGTCGAATTTCCAGATGGTGGTCTACCTTCTTCTGCGGGATTCTTAGCACCCCGTGCTCTTGAAGATTTCTTACCACTACCTTGGTGTGATTGCAAAGAGCCATACAGGACTGGGGACCTTTTTCTTCTTCTAATTGCTGGTACCTTTACAGTGGTCTACAGCATTTCTCCTGACCATGGTTCTGTAGTGTGCCTTTGGTCCACAGCTCCTTATTCATTATTTGGAGCTGTTCATTTGGGCTCCTCTCATCCATCACCTAAGGGACACGCTTGGTAGGGGGTGAGGCCCTTCAAGATACTTTTTATTATTGGTTTATTATTATGTTTTAAATTTTATATATATATATATATATATAAGCACATGATATCTGTGATTTTACTGCTTAGCCCATGAAGCGTAAAATATTTACTATCTCAGAAACAATTTGCCGACATCCTCATGCAGAGTGCCCTCCTGCAGTGAGTTCTTGGATTTCATGGAGGTATTATTTAATAATAATAATAATAATAGTAATGAGAGCCAGAACACTTGATGACTAACTACTAGACTGAAAATTCCTTCTTTTGAAATTAATATTTAAACATAAAACAGCATTATTATTATTCTTAATACAAATAATAACATCATTATTATGCAAAACTTTGCAGGAATAAGTTGTGCATCATGTGGAAGTGATATCTGAGAAAAAAAAAATGACTGCCAAAATTTTACTGAAAATACAACTCTCAGCTACTTCTAGCAACAAATTGCACTTGTTTGCTGTTCTCCAGGAAAAAATTTACTCCTCACATCCTTGTGATCACACTTTTACCTAACTACCTATGATGATCCCTTGTCATTTGAATTTCCACTCCAACCATGTACTTAAAAATATCCTCAGTCATTTTTTTTATATATAAAACACCTTTAACAACTTTACATGTTTCTATTATATTGTCTCTCTCTCTTACTTATCAGACAATATTTGTAATCCTTAAACCTTCAACTTATCCTCATAGAAACATTCTGTATATCTAACATCCTCTTGGTAAGCTGCCTCTGAATCCTCTCCTGCTTCCTCATCCCCATGAGTCTGGTTATATCAAAGCCTTATTAAGAGAGATAACTTCTTTCTCCCTAGTTGATGTGTTTTTTAACATCCATATTTTTTCATATTTTTTTTGCCAAGACTCATCATAGGTGATTACTTTATGCTACTCTACATGATCCACACTGTGCAATATGTTGTCTTCACAACACCATCTAATTACATACTGCACAGTATATTTTGTTTGTTAATTGCATATGTTCTCTCTCCAGCTAACCTATTTTGTGGGAGGAAAAATCTGAGTTTTTCCAGGAGGAAAGTTCTGCTATCTCCATATGAAATGAGACCAGCTGACCCGCCTTCAGTTGAAAAAATCTGTATAAACATTCCTTGCATTATAATTGGAATTGAACACATCTTTTTCATTTGAAGAAGATTGCATACCCCATTTTTCTTCCACCATGGAGACACTAATTATCCTTTGTCCGCATTGTCAGTCTATTTATATTCTTTGCAATCTTCACAATACCTTTATTTACTGTGACGTGCCATCCAGTGATCCAAATGCTACAAAATAGGAATGCAGGAATAAGTTGTGCATCATGTGGAAGTGATATCTGAGGAAAAAAAAAAAAAATACTGTCAAAATTCACTTGCAAACAAATTCCATGCAATGGAATTTGTTTGCAAGTGAATGGAATTTGCATATCGTGCAAACTCAGCAGGTGCCACGATGGTTTAAAAAGATAGACACAGGATTTTTCCCTTCATTCTGGTTATTAATGCTGTCCACAGTGATGGACTAACCTTGCCCCAGCAGGCTTTGCTCATGAAGTTGTACTACCTAAACAGTTGTGAGGCTGTTGCTGCACTCCGTGAATTTCATCACCTGAACAAATGTTGACCTGGCAGAGATAGAAAACTGATCAATTCACAACAAGTGAATGAAGTTGCTACTGCTGTTATGGAGTAAGCCATGAATAACAGCATTGGTTCCTCAGTGCACGTGCTGTATTAAGACACATGGATGTACCTTACATAACTGTCTGGAAGATTCTGCATTTCTACTCATTCAAGATAACCCTGAAACAGGAGTTGCTCTCATAGGACTTTGAAAATCAAATGACATTTGCTATAACATTCCTTGCTTGAGTAGAGGTGGATTGGATGCTGCTTGTCCATGGATGATTTTGTGAGGAGATGAGGCTCATTTTCACAATGGAGCAGTGAATACCACAATTACTGGGTATGGGCTATGTAAAACCCATATGCATCCAACAGATTCTTCTTCTAATTTACATTCACCTGAAGTTATTGTCTGTTGTGGGTTTGCAACTTCGTTTATCATTGAACCATCATTCTTAGAGGACATTCACTAGTCGGGGTATATTATTATTATTATTACGTGACACCTCCAGGGGTCCAAGGACTCATCAAGGAAGGGCACCTACTCTCTCTGTCTCCACCACTCGTTCTACCAACTACAACGAACTGCAACTACAACAACGCCATCTACTGCCAACCATTACCACTAGTATTTTCACAGACAATCACAAACATCAATGCCCACTGCAGGATTTGAACCTGCAGCCTTTTGGCGGAGAGCAGATACACTAACTACTCGGCCAATCCATGCACAGGTGCTGCTGTAGCTGTGACATAACAAAATTATTTATCATACTGCTGAGATGTATTGCAATATGATAAATAATTTTGTTGTGCCACAGCTACAGCAGCACCTGTGCATGGATTCAGTTATTTTCATGCAGGCAAAAACCCACCAAAAATGCTATGTGGAGGGGGCTGCATGAAAATGCAGCCCCCTCCACATAGCATTTTTGGTGGATTTTTTTCTGATGGTCCATGTATGGTATTTCTGTTTTTAGCTATAGTGCAAGTTGACTTTCATTGGTAATTTGATAGAATAATTTGGATTTGGATTTTCTCTTTGTTCTGCATATTTCTAATATGTGAATCTCTCTAAATCATCCTGTTTATCCTACATGCCACTTGAACAGTGGATTTTATAGACCTCTGGTTTCTTAAGGTATGGATGAGGTGATTTAGGAGGATATAAAAATCCTGAGATCTTTCATAGTGGAATGAAGCTACTTTTATGTCATGTCGTCAAATATTTCAAAAATTTTGTCCATTACATGTTGGATATAAGGAAGGGTTATTGCACCTTTTTGTATTCTTGCTTATTTGTTGTTTAGTGATAGGGAGGTTCATAAGCTCTTGATCTCTTTGCATCTGCATCCATTTTGAGATAGCATGTTGCTAAGGTATTTTAAGTTCTTGATTCCTCTTTTCTTGATGCTAGAGATGTATGCTCTTAGCATTTTAATTTATTCCTATTTTTTTGCATGGGGTGCTGGTGAGATGAGGCATAATGTTCTCACTGGAATAGAGTATGATGGTTTGAAAATTTGTTGAAAAGACAGAAAAGATAAAAAATACTAGGAAGGTGTCAATGGAGTGGAAAGAGGACAAAATAGTTCCACTGCACATCATCTCAAGAGTGGTAGTTAAGGTATTGGAGAAATTAGTGATAAACAGATTTCAAGATTGGATGGATAAGATTCTCTATAAGAGACGACATAATTATGTGAAGGACAGGTCTTGCCTTAGTAATTTGCTTACTTTTTATAATAAAGTAACAATGAAGTTGGATAAGGGAAATGACTATTCTGTAATATTACCAGACTTTGCAAGATCATTTGACAGGATTCCACATAGAACTCTGTTGCTTAAATTGGAGCAATTGGGGATGGATATGAATCTGGTGATTTGGATTAGAGAGTGGCTGATGTACAGATATCAAAGAGTGGTTTATGGAGGAGCCCAGGAGAAGTCAAGTGACCAGTGGTGTAACACAATGTTCAGTACTTGGTCCTCTGTTGTTTAATTTGTACATCAATGATATAGGGAATTCTATGCTTTTTTTTTCAATAAATGAGGAATAGTACAATACAGTAGAGAAAAAATAATGAAAATATCTAGTGAGTTTTATAGGAACCTAAACACATGCAAGGAAACAATTACAAATTCTCTACTATGTTTAGATGAGGCTGATACAGAACCACTGTTGTTGTTGCCTTGTGGGGTTCCCCCCAATTTTCCTCATCCGTCCCTTAGGACCAGATGAGATTGTGCCCTCCAATGAAGGACTTCTAAGTATGTATTTTTGACTGTAGAATCTGTGTGTGTTCATGAGGCTACTTTGGTTTGCCTGTTCTGAGGGACAAAAAACCAGAGTTTCCAGGAGAAAAAACCCTCTACCTCCATATGAGACCAGTTAACTCATCTTTAGTGGAAAAAGACTAGATTCCTCATGTTATAGATGGGAATCAAACCCAGGTCTTTCCGACCAAAGGGCTTCATCTATGCCAACTTGAGCTATGGAGGCTCTATTACAGAACCACTCATCATGGTGAAAGAATTATGGAAAGTCCTTGAGCCAGCAAAGAATAATAAAAGTACTGGAGAAGATGTCATATTAACAGAACACAAAAAATCAGGAGGTTCACAATTGCGTAAGATCATATTGGGTATGTTCAATGATATTTTAACTACAGAAAAAATTCTAGTGTGGCATAAATTCTCGAATATCTTATGATGATATCAATAACTATAGGCCAATCAGTTTGCTATCACAACTTTACAAAATGTTTATATCCATTATATTAAATAGAATCACAAGTTTTTTGATGATGCACAGCCATATGAACAAGCAGGATCCACAGCAAAATTCTGTACAATAGATCATATCCACACCCATTAACCAAGCAATAGAAAAAAAAAAAAAAACAAAGGAAATAAGCAAGTTATTTTTCCTCTGTATCAAACCTTGATAAGACCCCATCTCGACTACTGTGCCCAGATTTGGTCACCTAGATTTCTTCTTGATGGGGAGGAGGTTGAGAGGATCCAGAGGCGAGTGACCAAGATGATAGCAGGTCTATGGAATGAACCTTATGAAAACAGGTTGAAGATTTGTGGGTTGCAGAAATTGGTTGATAGGCAGAAAAGGAGAGATATGATTGAGACATTCAAATTGCTGAAGGGTTTCTATAGGATTAATTCAGAGGATATTTTTGAGAACAGGACTGGTGGTGAGAGGACTAGGAGACATTCATGGAAGCTGGGCAAGAGTGTGGTTAGTAAGGGTGTTAGAGCTGGGTGTTTTACTTTTAGAGTGGTGAATGAGTGGAATAAGCTGCCAGAGTCTGTTGTGGGTGCTATGATGGTGAACGAGTTCAAGGCAAGGTATGATAGATACTGTGAGAATGTAATTGCATAGTTGTGATGGACATGATGTTTAGGGCCTTCCTCGATGAGTCTAAGGATTCCTTGGAGTTGCCCGTAATAATAATAATAATTTTCCTGGATATTTAGTGTTCACAGGTTTTGAAAAAAGCCTTTGATTCTTTATATAATTCAGAAATAATAAATAGTTTAAAACAACAAGCCATCATAATAAAGTATATATGATTATTAAAAACTGTATATCAAAACACAGCCATTATTATTATTATTATTAAGATCATTTGTAGTTAACCCTCCATGTAGTTAAAGGAGGTTCATTCAACTGACAACATATTTATCATATAGAATCTTAAAGTCATTAACACTCCTTGCATTAACAACACATTCTGGTAATGCATTCCATTCACTGACAATTCTCCGTGTAAAAAACCTAATCACACTTTTACATAACTTCCAGGAATGAACTCTGGTTCTTACCTTCTACTCTTTTTATAATTAGATTAATGCATCTGATAAAATCCTCTCACTAACTTAAAGGTTTTAAGTTTTACACAGTGTTTAGCCTTCTTACATTTGTATCTGTATTCTCCTTGCATTAATAACACATTCTGATAATGCATTCCATTCACTGACAATTCACCATGTAAAAAACCTACTTCTCACACCCTTCTTCACCACGCTTTTACATAACTTCCAGGAATGACCTCTGGTTCTTCTCCTCTTACCTTCTACTCTTTTTATAATCAGATTAATGCATCTGATAAAATCCTCTCGCTCACAACGTTTTACGTTTTACACAGTGTTTAGCTTTCTTACATTTGTCTCTGTATTCTCTAAGAGCACGTTGACTTATTATTATTATTACATGAGACCTCCAGGGAGTCCAAACGCTCATCGAGGGAGGGCAACTACTCTGCTACAACTCTCCGTCTCCACCACTACAACTACATCCATCAACTACAACTACTTTCATCGTCTACCCCAACGGTATCTACCTCCGACCACCACCACTTTCACAGACAATCACAAACATCCATGCTCACGGTGGGATTCGAACCCGCAGCCTTTTGGCTGGAGAGCAGATATGCTAACCACTCAGCCAACCAGGCCGGCACTCACCAGGCCTGGTTGGCTGAGTGCTTAGCATATTCGCCAGGAACTTTTGATATGCTTTCTTCTTCTTTTCCTTCACTGTCTCTTTAATTCCTGTGTCCACCATGGAGTTCAGATTTTTCTATCCTCGCAAACAACCTCACCACATGCCTCTCTGGCTGAATCAATCAATGTTTTCTTCAGGATTTGCCACTGATTCTCCAAGGTTTGGTTCCTGTTGTCTCTTTCTTTTTTTCTTCAATCATGTTTCTGTATTTTAGTCTACAGCTTACATCTGAGAGCTGCTCAACAACTTTCTTACATGTTCTTCTTTTCGTTATGAAATTCAATTTTATCCTACTCAAGACTAAATGGTGATCACTTCCAATTTCAAATCCTCTATACACTCTAGTGTCTTTTACCAGTGATAAAATATCGCTATCAACAATAACATAGGCAATGAAACTTTTCTTATTCCTTGCCTCTTCTCTCCATGTGAATTTGTGCACTTTGAGAGAATGTGCTAGGGAATTGACAATACCTTTAACGTGGCTTTTCAATGAAAGTCTGGCTTTGGCAAAGGTGCCCAGGGAATGGAAGGAAGGTAAGATAGTGCCATTGCATAAGGGTGGTAACAGACTGGAAGTGTCTAATTATAGGCCAGTCTGTGTGTCATCAGTAGTTGTTAAGATCTTGGAGAAAGTAGTGAGGGACCGTGTACAGCATTGGGCAGATGAGGGTAATGTTATCTGTGAGAATCAACATGGATTTGTGAAAGGGCGCTCTTGTTTTAGCAATATGCTAGCCTTTTATAATAAAGTTACAAGAGCATTAGATGAGGGAAAGGCATATACTGCAATTTTCTTAGACTTGGCGAAGGCATTTGACAGGGTGCCACATGATAAGCTGATATTTAAGTTGCAGCACATGGGTCTGGATGTCAGATTGGTCAACTGGATTCAGGATTGGCTGTCTGATAGGTATCAGAGAGTTGTGTATGGTGGAGCAGTTTCCAGGAGGCAGAGGGTTACAAGTGGGGTCCCACAGGGCTCAGTACTAGGACCTATATTGTTTAACCTTTATATCAATGACATAGCCAGTGGATTGCAGGGGGATATTCAGTTGTTTGCGGATGATGCGAAGCTTGGAAGGATTATTAGTAATAGTGCAGATGTGGTAGCCCTGCAAGAGGATTTAAATAAGCTAGATAGATGGGCAAATGAATGGGGGTGTCAGTTTAATGCAGCAAAATGTAAGGTCTTGAGGTTTGGGAAACATCGATGGGATGCTGCATACTCTATGGGAGGAGTTATACTGGAGGAAGTAGGGGAGACAAGAGATCTGGGGTTGATGATTGATAGAAACCTGAAGTTTAGGGGACATATTGCAAAGGTGGTGAAGGTAACACAGAGGATTGCTGCTATTATGAGAAGGACACTGACCTGCAGAGATAAGAGGGTTATCATTCCGTTGTATAAGTCTCTGATCAGACCACACTTGGACTATTGTTCTCAGATTTGGTCCCCAGGATTTGAAGGGGATAAATTAACCGTGGAAAGGATACAAAGACGGATGACAAAGATGGTTTCAGGACTGTACAAGGATAGTTATGAGGATCGGCTGAGAGAATGTGGACTGCAGAGTTTGGTGGATAGAAGAAGGAGAGGTGATATGATTGAGACTTTTAAACTGTTGAGAGGTGGTTACAGGGTTGACACTGGGGAGTTCTTTCGCTTGGTTGATCAGCGGGAAGGAGTGATGACAAGAGGCCATCCCTGGAAGTTACGAAAGGAAACTGTGAGCAAGAGGGTAAGGAGTGGTTTCTTTGTGTGGAGGGTGGTTGAGCCGTGGAATGCATTGCCTGATGGAGTGGTGGGAGTGAGAACGGTCAGTGGGTTTAAGGAGTGGTATGATAAACTTTGTGTTTCTCAGGGGGGGACTTCCCCTCGATGAGTCTTGACAGACTTTATGTCTTAGAAAGGACCTCCCTCGATGAGTCTTTTGACTCCTTGGAGGCCTGAATAATAATAATAATAATAATAATAATAATTTTTATGTTGGAACGTGGAGTTAGTAATAATCAGTCCATGTCCTGAGCAGAAATCCAACAGATTACTTTGATGGACCTGTGTTTCACTCAGGATTTCTCCATGAGTGCAGGTCACAAAGATACCTCCAGATTTCAATCTTGAGCTTCTCTCTCTCTTCCATGTTATACCTTAGATTTCACTAGTGGATCTTCCCATTCGTAGGTGGTCTTCCTGCTTTTCTCTTTATTCTTGGTTCCCAGTTGAGTATTCTATATGTCCATCTGTTATCCCTGAGTCTGGCTATGTGACCTGCCCATTTCATCTTGCTTTCATATACTGCAGTTACTACATCTTTTATGCCTGATCTCTTTCTTAGTTCCGTGTTTCTAACATGTTCCATTTTGCTGATGTTACAAATCCTGCGTTCTATTGCACGCTGAGTTATTCTGAGAGTTTCTTCTTCTTTTCTTGTCGTGTTCCATGTTTCTGATCCATATGTGAGTGATGGAAGAATGTCACTATTAAATAGTTTGCCTTTGCAGAGATGTCAAGATTTGGATCAGTAAGTGTTTCTTTTAGTCTGTTGAATGATATCCATGCAGCTTTCTTTATTTTTGCTAGTTCTTCAGATAAATCATTATTCATTTTTATTGTTTGTCCTAGGTAATTGTAGGAGTTAACTTGTTCTATAGGGATGTTATCAATACATTGGTGACTGTCACTTGTGTAGATGTTTTTGATCCATTTTGTTTTTTCTAGATTCATTTCTAAGCCTATTTTACTGCTGTTTGTGTATATTTTTTCACCCATTTCTTCTAGGTCTTTTGGGTTGTAGGATATCAGTACTAGATCATTGGCAAACATAAGGATTTGTAGTTTTTTACCATCTATGCTTATTCTTCCATTTAGGTCTATTTTTCTCAGAATGTATTCTAAAGTGCTGGTAAATAGATTTGGGGAGATCACATCGCGTTGACATACCCCTCTCTTTATATCTATATTTATAGGTTGATCAAATAGGGTTATTTGTGTGGTCTGATTTTTGTTAATTTCTTTTATCATGTGGATGTATGTAGGGTCACATTTATTTCCAGGCACTGATGACTGCATTGTGTTCTATGGTATCAAATGCTTTTTTAAAATCAATAAAGAGGAAATATAGAGGGATTCGGTATTCTCTGCATTTTTCTGTTAGTTGTGAAATGACCTGGATATGATCTATTGTGAAAAGCCTCTTCTGAATCCTGCCTGCTCTCTGCTGGAGTTGTCTCGAGTTTATTTTGGATTCTGTTTAGTATTATTCTGTTCATGATTTTATATATGTGAGAGAGAGTAGACAGATTGGACGATAGTTTTTTATGTCTTCCTTGTTCCCTTTTTTGAATAGAAGTATGGTTTTTGAGGTCTTCCATTCCTCTGGAATCTTTCTTTGTTTGAAGTACCACGTGAATCTGGCAGCCGATGCTTTGAAAATAATTGGTCCACCTTGTTGGATTTCTTCAGCCTTAACATGATCAAGTCCTGATCTTAACATGATCAAGGCTTTACCTTTACTCATTTTCTTAAGGGCATGTTCTATTTCTTCTGGAAGTACATCTAGTATATTGTTTGGTTTTGGAATGATAGGTTCTGAAACTTGGCAGTTAGTTGCATAGAGATCATTATAAAAGTTTTGCACAATTTCTTCTATCCTTTTTCTATTAGTATGTTTTTCTCCATTTTGATCCTGTAAAGCAGAGGGAATCCAATAGGTATTTGCCATTATTATTAGCTTTTCTCCAAATTTTCCCAAAATATTTTTGTATGTCTGACAATCATTTCCTACTCTGCTATTTAGATCCCCAACAAGGACCAACCTTTCCTTTTTCATTCTAAATCCTCAAAAAATTCCTCCACTTCTACCTTAGTAGAACCTTCTGTGGGACCATAAGCACAAATAAGTCTCATTGTCCAGTTCCCCATTCTGATATTTGCCCACATCACTCTATTTGAGACTGCCTGCCATTCAAGAAGATTAGCCTCGTATTTAGTGTTGAATACTATGACTACTCCTTCTTTTCCTTGATTGTCATTTCCTGAATATAACATTTTGTATTTATTGCTCAGAAGGATCTCACCAGTTTTTGTCTTTTTTGTTTCACTCACCCCTATTATGTCGATCTGATTCCTCATCTAATTCTTATCTAATTCCACAGCTAGCTCCATTTCTTTGCCATTCAGGCTTCTTATGTTGATAATACCAATTTTGAACTCTGATAATGTTGAGTTGAGGTGTGTAGAAGGATTTGTTCCAGTAGCTGACTTTTCACTGTTTGCCCTGCTTCCCTGACTAAAATAACTGGGCAACGCCCCAGTAGGCATGAAATTCTGTCATGTTGTACCATCGTTTTGTATTTTGGTTTAAGCCAATAAGAATACAATTTGGTCGGCTAAATTCCAAATTGCCAGCCCATTCTCATTCGTTCAGTATCCAAGTAGATACCTAACAGGGTGCACCATGAGAAGATGAGGATTGGACATTAGGTCAGAAGCCCTGGTCGGTTCTCTGCATACCTTTAAAGGCTATGTGGAAGTCTCCTCTCAGTTATATAGCTTTGACCCTTGAGCATCCCTAGGAGAGGAGTAAGGTAAGGAATTCTATATCACCCAAATTGTTTTCTGTTACATTACAAGTTTTTAGGAACATCTCATGGGAAAACTGTGGAATTAGCGTTAATAGAAAAAGTCTCAATGACTTATGTTTTGCAGACAACACTGTTTTCTTTTAGCAAAAAAAAATAAAGAGGTTCAGGAAATGCTAAATAACTTTGATAGAGAAACCAGGAAATAAAGGTTTAAAGATAAATCCAACTAAAACCAAACTGATTACAAATTCTGATCATACCAAACTAAAATTAACAGATACATAATCATATTGAAATTGTGGAAGACTATCTTGGTCAATTAGTTAGTTTTAAGGAAAAACACGATAAACAAATAACAAAAGAATCACGCAAGGATACAAAGCATATTTGTTGTATAAAGATTAATTGTTAGGAGATTTATTTATATGCCTAAAGAGAAAGCTCTTTAACATATTCATTATTCAGGTGGAATAATGAAAGTGAGGCATGTGCGACAACTAAAAAACAGGAAGACAGGGTTGCGATTGGCCCCAAGAGCCTTAGAGAGATGAATGCTCCACATAACAAAAAGGGGATAGAATAAGAAAAACTATAATTAGAGAAATGATTGGAGTAGAAGATATGTGAAGTGTTGTAAAGCATGTAAGTGGAAAGGGGCTGGCCATATTATTATTATTATTACAAGCTACTCCATGGAGTCCTTGAATCATCCAGGAAGGCCCTAAACATCATGTCAAGCACTATTCAACATTTGCACGGTATCTGTCATACTTTGCTCTGAACTCATTCACAGTCATGGCACCCACAACAGACTCTGGCAACCTATTCCATTCATTCACCACTCTCCAAGCAAATAATCTAGTTCTAACATCCTTGCTAACTACACACTTGGTCAGTTTCCAAGGATGGTCCCTAGTTCTATCACGAGATTTCCTCTGTATTAATCTTGTAAAAACCCTTCAGTAATTTGTGTGCCTCAATCATATCACCCCCACCCACCTCCATTGCTGCCTGTCAACCAATTTCTAACCCACAAATATTGAACCTTTTATCCCATGAGGTACATTCCATAGACCTGCTACAATCTTGGTCACTCACCTCTGGATCCTCTCCACCTTTTCCTCTTTGCCAAGAAACCCAAGTGACCAGATCTGTATCAAATGGGGTCTTATCAAGTCTCGATAAAGAAGAATAATATCCTGCTTGTCTCTGCACATCAAAGTATTCTTCAGTAACCAAGTAATCCAATGAGCTAGCAGCCCAAGAACAGAGTCCTGTGGCATGCCACTAGTCACAAGCCTTCTTCTGGACTCTACTCCTGAATAAACTGCTCTCTGATATCTCTTCATTAACCACCTCCTTAACCACTTCACCAACTTCATATCCATCTCCATGTGCTGCAGTTTATTGATTAATTCCGTGTGGTATCCTGTCAAAGGCTTTTGAAAATTCAATAGTATGACCGTAAACCTTTATCCAACTCAGCTGTCACTGTATTATAAAATTATATACTCTTGCAAAGTGTTCACTTAATAATTCTGCTATTTCTATTTCAACTGATTCAGTTATCTCCCTACCATCGACATTCATTAAAATCATTCTGCCATAAACATTCTTCCTTTAACTTGCAACATATCGAAAGAACTGTTTGGGATTATCCTTGCCCTGCACTGCTAATTTCCTTTCATACTCTACTTTTGCCTTTCTTACCACACTGGTTACCCTTTTGGCCTGGGCTTCTTACTGCTCATATACCTGCCATTACTTCCCTCAAACACTCCTTTATCACTTCCCATGCACTATCAACATTCAGCCTTTGCAGTTCACATGCCATGGTACTGATTCAAGCAGTCTCCTAAGCTTGTCATACTTATCAGCCCTGTAATTCCACATATACCTTCTCTTAAACTGAAACATTAGTAGAATGCCAGATGAAGGGTGGGCAAAATTAAGCACAGAGTGGATACCAAGAGAAGGAAAGGTTGTCCGAGAACAAGATGAAAGTATGATGTACAAAGATTTGACATGAGATGATGGACATTGGTTTAAAACAGACAGACATTGGTTTAAAACAGACAGACTGGAAAGTTAAGAGGGCAACCTATATCCATCAGTGGATGGAAAGAGGCTAAAGAAGAAGATATAGGAAATGATTTGAAAGGAAATATTCAGTTACTTGCTGATGATGATGCTAAACTGGGAAGAGCAATGGTTAATGAAGGTGATGCACTTTGGGAAGAAGAGATCATAAGCTATATACTATATTGATGGAACTGAACTGCAGGAAACTGATGAGTTTAGATATCATATTGCAAAGGTTGCCAAAACAGCACATCTGATTATGTGGTTGTTGAAGAACACTAACAAAGCATGGACAGGAAGGTTATCGTTACCCTATATAAGGCCACATCTGGATGGACTACTTTTTGCAGATCTGGACACCTCATTCTGCAGGGATGAAGAAGTTGTGGAGAGGATCCAGAGGTAAGTGACAACGATTGTGGCAAGACTATGGAATGCTCCCTATGAGAATAGATTGATAGAGCTTCAAAAACAAGCTGATAGATGAAAAAGAGGAGATATGGTAGAAGCATATACGTTATTATTATTATTATTATTATTATTACTACGGGCTACTCCAGGGAGTCCTTAGACTCATCGAGGGAGGCCCTAAACATCATGTTCACACAACTGTTCAACATTGTCACAGTATCTATCATACCTTGCCTTGAACTCGCTCACTGTCATAGCACCCACAACAGACTCTGGCAGCTTATTCCACTCATTTACCACTCTAAAAGTAAAGAACCCAGCTCTAACACCCCTGCTAACCACGCTCTTGCCCAGCTTCCATGGGTGTCCCCTAGTTCTCCCACCACCGTCCTGACCTCAAAAATATCCTCTGAATTAATCCTATAGAATCCTTTTAGCAATTTGAATGTCTCAATCATATCTCCCCTTTTCCGCCTATCAACTAGTTTCTGCAACCCACAAATCTTCAACCTGTTCTCATATGGTTCATTCCATAGACCTGCTATCATCTTAGTCACTCGCCTCTGGATCCTCTCCACCTCCTCCCCATCAAGAAGGAACCGAGGTGACCAAATCTGGGCATAGTAGTCGAGATGAGGTCTTATCAGGGCTTGGTACAGAGGTACAATAACTTGCTTGTCTCTGCTCGTCAAGGTATTTTTCAACAACCAAGTGAGTTGATGAGCTGATTTAGCTACTTTCGCAATGTGCCCCCTAAACTTCATCTCCCTATCCACCAACACTCCCAAGTCCCTGGCCTCATCAATCTCTTGGAGTACAGTTCCACCAATGTGGTATACTGCTGCTAATCTTTTCACTCTGAAATGCATAACCTTACATTTTGTCACATTAAATTGACATCCATTCTCCTTAGTCCAGAACTCCAATCAATCTAAGTCATCTTGCAAGAATTTGACATCTTCTGCATTCGCTATCGCCCTACCCAACTTTGCATCATCAGCGAACAAATGAACTGTCCCACTTAGACCCTTCCCTATATCGTTAATGAACAGATTAAACAGCAGTGGTCCAAGAACAGAACCCTGTGGCACACCACTAGTCACAGGCCGTCTTTTGGACTCTACTCCTGAATAAACTACTCTTTGATATCTCTCCATCAACCACCCAGCTATCCATCTCACCAACCCTATATCCATTCCCATATGTTGTAGTTTACGGATTAGAATTCCATGTGGTATCCTGTCAAACACCTTTGCCAGGTCCAGCAGTATCACTGTAAACCCATTTCCCTTATCCAGTTCAGCCGTCACCTTGTTATAAAACTTGAGCAAGTTACTGAGGCATGATCTACCCTTCACAAAGCCATGCTGTCCTCTGTACAGTATCTCATTTTCATCAATCCATTCCTGTATTTTTCCCTTGACTACTTTCTCCAAGACCTTGACAACGACTCCTGATATGCTGATCGGTCGGTAATTTGCAACCATAGTCTTGGATCCTTCTTTATGCAGTGAAACTATTTTCCCCTCTTTCCACGCCTTCAGGACTAAGCCAGACCCGAGACTCAGATTAAACCACATGGTCAAGGGCACTGATAATTCCTTAGCCGCTTCATGCAAGACCCATGCCGGTATACCATCCAATCCCACAGATGTATTCACATTAAGGTTCTGTAATAGACTATTCACCTCCACTTCATTCATCACAATTCCCGTATAAACTAATGGTTCCTTCATTTTTTCAACGTCACCACCTGGATGATATACTTTTGCAAAGTGCGTGCTCAGTAACTCCACTATATCGACTGGTTCAGTGAACTCTTTACCATCGTCATTCCTTAACTACTACGTTATTAAAAGGTTTTTAAAGGATTGACACAGAAGACTTTTTTCGGCATGTCAGGAAGAGAGAGAACAAGGAATCACCCATGGAAGTTGTGTAATAGCGTGGTTAGCCACATTGCTTCAACCAGGTTTTTTGCTTAGAGGGTGGTGAGTGCAGGGAATGAATTACCAGAGGTAGTTGTGAGTGCTTTGTCAGTCAGTGAATTTAAGAAGAGGTATGATAGGTATTGTGGGGATATTGAATGGCTAGTATGTGAATAATGAATCTCCTGTGGTCTTCCAACTCCATGGACATACATCTTCTTCAACCTTTTGGGTTCTGCCCACTGCTGGACGAAGGTCTCCCCCATGATTTTCCAGACCACTCAGTTTTCTGCCTCTCCCATCCATCTCACTCCTGCAATTTGTTTCAGTTCATCCCTCCACCTTCTTCTCAGTCTTCCTCTTTGTCTTGCTCCATCCATTGGTCTCCATTCTGTTGTTTTTCTAGTCCATCTCCCATCACTACATCTGGCAATATGGCCAGCCCATTTCCACTTAGCCTATTTAATGTACAATAGCCATGACACCTGATTATGTGGTTGGTGAAAAAAATAGACTGTTTGAGATCCTATCCAGGTATTTGTCTTCTTATCTCTTAATGTTATTTTTAGCATACTTCTCTCCATGCGATGTTGTTCTCGGTTTTTTGTTTAGGGCTTCTGTTAAAGTCCATGTTTCTCCTCTGTATGTTAGGACAGGAAGTAACCTCAAGGGTCTCGGCTCTCCTCTGTCGGCAACTGGACCTGGACACTCCTCTCTCTGCAACTGGACCTGGACTGTCCTGCTTAGTAACTGGGGCCTTGCCCCTCCTCTTTCTCTGCCGCCACTGCTCTGGTTCTGACTGCCTCTCCTCTGCCAACAACTGGAGGCCCTTTATGCTCTGCTCAGTCCCCTTTTATTTTGCGATCTCGGGTCCTTGCATTAAGGGTAGTAAATCCCGAAGAATTTGGCATGACTCTTTCATCTTCTTTTAAGTTCGACCTGCTCTTTGTTCTTCTCCGAGCACTCCCCCCCTTTTTTTTTTTAATTATCTTGCCAGTCAGCAGAAACTTGTCTGAACCTAGCGACACTCTTAGATACTAACTTTAAAGGTGTTATGCGCAGAGCTCGCAAACAACTCTCTCTCTCACACACATAACTATAAACAACTTTCTTGTGCTCTTACACATATCTATATACAAAGTTCCGATGGCAAAGCATTGCCTTTGTTTTTGATGTTAAAACAGTAAATACAGTCACTTCCCATAGGGTTAACTACATTAATATTTAGCAAGGTATACATAGAAACAAGGCTATTTACAGTTCTCATGAGACTTGACCTAAAAATTGATGTAAAGCACTTTGGTATTTTTAAGCTACATTGAATTTTACATACAACTAATTATATATTGGGTTTTATCCTTTATCCAAGTGTTGGCAAACAAAGTTTGCGCCTGAAATACTTCAGGCGCAAACTTTGTTTGCTAGCACTTAGATGCCGGCCTGGTTGGCCAAGTGGTTAGCTTATCTGCTCTCCAGCCAAAAGGCTTCAGGTTTAGATCCCGCCGTGGGCATGGATTCGAACAGATTGAGGGAATATGGCTCTTTAAAGTTTGAGTAATAGATGTAGGAGAAGAAATCTGATAGAAATGTACAAGTTAGTAAAGAGATCTTACTGTGCAGACACAAATGAGATTTTGCAGCTTATGGTTGATGGAGATAGAACTTGAAGTTATCCCTCGTAGCTAGCTGGAGATGTTGTTAGGAAGCATGTGAGGTCCAGGTTCTTCTCAAAGTGTGATGAGTGTGTGGAATAGACTACCATTGGATGCCCTCCTCCTTTTATCTACCAAACTCTGTAAGTTACATTTCCTCAATCTGTCCTCATAGCCAACATTTCAAAGTTTGGATATTATCTTTGTAATCTATCTTTGTACCTTTTTAAAGTTTTTTAATTCCTTTGAAATCCAAGATCTGTGTGCAATACAATATGGTTTGATCAAGACTTTATATAATGGAAACACTATCACCACTTTCTTATCTCTTCTGGTGAATCCTTATCAGCATCATGGCAATCTGCTGAGTAGTCTTCATCACTGTTGCAACATGTCCTGAAACTTCAACTCTTTCAACCATCACTTCTAGATAATTTGCTTTCTCCATCCCTTCAGTAAAAATACACCTAGCCTTCCATCTTGGAATGGCAAAATTTTAAACTGTATGCTTAGTTGCATTAAACTGTCATCCCTACTAAAATGTGATATACTCTATAAAAGAAATTTTTAAGTTAGTGAAGTTTTTTTTTTTTTAACAGGTTAATATGGAAAGAAAATTGTACTATGATTGGAGAGAGAGGGGGAGGGAAGAGGTTGGGGTATGACAGGAGGAATCTTGGAAACTGTATAAGAATATCATGAACAAGTATAGATTTTTTTATGTAGAGAGGGGAGTCAGTGAGTGGAAAGCATTGCCACATTGTATTGTGATGATAAACTTGTGGTTGGTTGAGTAGTCGAGCGAGATGTTCTGTGATGACTTTTATCATTTCTTTGTGTCTGATAATAACAATAATAAATATTTGGTTGTTATTTTTAATTATTTGTGTTCTTTTATGCAAACAGCATCATCCATTGGATCGAGACCAAGCTATTACTTATTGGACTGATCATAAAGGAGTTGTCCATGTAAGTTTAATGTTGGATAATTAAATAATAGGATCATTAATCATTAAAATAATTAAATAATGGGATCATTAGATTTATTAATAATTAAATAAGACAGAAATACTAGCAATATTTAAAATTATTTTAAGTATTAAACTAAAATATTACATCATATTCATATATATTTTATATACAAGGTGGCCCATAAGTCACAAATAGGTTTAAAATGTGAATAACTTTTTTGATTATTAATTTTTTTCATTTTATTTTTTTCAGGTATTCTAAGGAACATTTGGGAAATTAATCATGGAAAAGTTTCAAACCAAACAATGAACCAAAATTGTGCAATTTTATTTTGAAAATCAGCATTCTCCAGATCCAACAGCTCCTGACTTTCATTTTCACAAAGACAGGCTCTTTATATGACATGTTCCATGACAGCTGTTAATGTTTCTGACTGCAGTACCCTAATTTCTGCACAAATGCTGTCTCCTTCAGTTGTGGGATTGTCTGGGGCTTGTTTACATAATCCCATAGGAAGAAGTCAGAAGCTGTTGGATCTGGAGAATATTGAAATTGAATGCTGATTTTCAAAATAAAATTGCATGATTTGGTTCATTGTTGGGTTTGAAACTTTTCCATGATTAATTTCCCAAATGTTCCTTAGAATATATATTATTTCTATTCTTTTTTTTTTTTGTTATAAATAAATACAGAACCTGTTTGTTTTTTTTATTAGTTATGAAAAACCCATAAAAATAATTAATAAATAAAAAAGTTATTAAATGCTAAAAGCCCTTCATGACCTATGGGCCATCCTGTATATGGGCATAATTTTCCACTTTATTCAGTAGTATATTTCAAAATTATATTTTTGGTTTTTTTTTTTCATATTTTATCCTAGTATAAGTTAACAATAGATTTCATGTAAAATATCACCATCATCAAATTCCTAATATAATATATATTAGGAATTTGATATATGTTATATTATAATAGATCTGTACACCGGAGGTAAGGGCACTATGTCCATTTTTTTAAGGATTCAAAGTAAACGCTACTTTCCACTTAGTGCTCTTTACCTCATAATGCCCTTTCCAACTGGGTAATCTGCTTATTATTATACACAGACGATAGTGCTTTGCACAGCTGAAAAGAGCACGAAACATTGTGTCCTTTACCTCCGGTATACATACATATATATATGTGTGTGTGTGTGTTCATATTATTTACTGACTGAATTCCGAGAATTAGAAAAATAAATAAATTTAATTTAACACACATGTTTTGTTGGAATGCTGACTTCTTAAGGCGTGAGAACATTAAAAGCAAACATAAAAAACACTGTAAAGAAACATTTCACCACCACAATAACAGACTATGAACTGGAATTAAGTTTGAACTGAAGCTACAGTCTGGGTTAAAGTTCTGTTATTAGGCATACACGAGCGTGTGACTTCATGAGTGCGCCAGTATCTGATGGTAGAGCTATGTGAGTCTGCCAAACTATAACTAAGTTTACTGTTTATGTGAGAAGAATCTAGGATAATTTCTTTGCATTCAACTATTCCAGTCTATTTCATGTCTATGATGTTGTATTCCAGTCTATTTTGTGTCTATGATGTTGTATTCCAGTCTATTTCGTGTCTATGATGTTGTATTCTATTTCGTGTCTATGATGTTGTATTCCAGTCTATTTCATGTCTATGATGTTGTATTCCAGTCTATTTCGTGTCTATGATGTTGTATTCCAGTCTATTTCTTGTCTATGATGTTGTATTCCAGTCTATTTCGTGTTGGCGGCCTTCATTGTTTGTGTTCACTGAGAACAGGACATGGCTTGAGAGGGCACGTGCTCTGGTTGTTCTACTATAAGCGATGTCTCTCTGATGTTCTTCGAGATGCAGGAGGATGGACTTCTCAGTTTGGCCATAAAATGGCTTCCCACAGTCACATATGATTTGATATACACCTGGAAACTGAAGATAGTTATGAGCCTGTTTTGGTTGACTTAGAATTGAGCTGAGTTTAGGAAGAGTGGAAAAGCACGTTTTTATATTAAATTTTTTCAAAATTCTTCTTAGTTTCTGGGAGAGCGAGCTGATGTACGATAAAGAAATATAACCCTTGGGGTTGTTCTGTGTCTCTGTGTTGTTTTGGGGACGGTGGTATAGTTGTTTATTGATAGTTTTTGAAGAGTAGCCATTATTTATGAAGGTTCTTTTGAGATGTTGTAGTTCATTTTTTAGCTCCTCCTCATCTAACAATACAGACCTGGCACGATGAGCCAGAGTGCAGATGATACCTAACTTCTGTGCTGTCTGAAAGTTTGATGTCTAAAAACAGCAGAGATCCATTTTCTTCAATTTTGATGGTAAACTTGATATCTGGGTGGAAGTTGTTTAAGTGATTTAAAAAAATGTGAAGATTATCTATACTGTATTCCCAAATAAAGAATATGTCATCCATGTAACGGAGCCAGATTTTAGGTTTAAGTGTAGCAGTAGAGATGGCCTTTTCTTCGAAATCCTTGAAAAAAATGTTGGCTAGTATTGGAGACAGGGGCTGCCTATTGCTAATCCCTTATTTTGTTTATAAATTTTTTCTTCAAACTTAAAGTAGCTTGAATTAATACAGTGTGACAGCAGAGCAAACATCTTTTTTTGAGATTTGTTACTTAAAATATTGAGAACCTCTTGAGTTGGAACATTTGTGAAGAGTGCAACTTCATCAAAGCTTGCCATAATATCTGAATTCTTGAGCTTTATATTTTTAATTTTGGAAATGAAGTCTGTTGAATTTTTAATGTAAGAAGGAGATTTTCTTGCTAAACCTTTTAAGGAGGATGCTAGATATTTTGATAACTTATATGTAGGTGAGTTAATACTATAAACAATTGGCCTTAGTGGGCAATTTTCTTTATGTACCTTTGGAAGGCTGTATAATCTGGGGATAATCCACTCACAACACAAAGTCTAACGTACCAATCCTTAAACTCATTGCATATTTGCAGTTTTACTAGCTTCTCAGGCAATGCATTCCATTCTCCCACCACTCTCTATTCAAAAAACTTTCTTCTCACCCTCTTCTCACTAGTTCCTTTTGCAACTTCCAGGATGGTCTGTGGTCTTTGTTCCTTCTCCTGTTCTACCATATGAAAAATCTTCCCAGTGTCAATTTGATAATAGCTTCTCAACAATTTAAATGTCTTATTCATCTTCCATCCACCAAACTCTGTAGTTTGCATGTCTTCAGTCTCTTTCTCCTCATAACCTGCATTGTACAGTACTGATATTATTTTTGTTATCCACCTCTAAACCCTCTCAAAGATTATTGTCTTTAAATCCCAATGAGCAGATCTGAGCACTGGAATCGAGATATGATCTGATAAAAGCTTTATACAATGAAACTGCACTACTTTTATTTCTTCTGGTCAATGTTTTTATTCTTCTGAAGACCCAATGGAGTCAAAGACTCATCTAGGAGGTCCTTTTGTTATACACGCAGCTCATCAAACCGTGCCTTAAACACACTCGAATTCTCTGCAGACACCACACTCTCAGGCAAGGCATTCCAGTCATTCAAAACTCTGCTTATAAAAGACCTACTTCTCACTCTCCTCCTTAATACAGCTTCCAGGGATGACCTCTGGTTCTCTCCTGATGATCACTCACCTTTTTTGCACTGTCCTTCAGTATTACCTCCACAGTTCTTCCTTGGAGATAGATAAAGATCAATATAAACTGTTTCCTACTAGACTCTAAATTGCATCTTCTCAACCTTTCCTCATATTTGACACTCCAGAGGAGACTGACTAACCAGGTAACCAAATCTGTTCACAGTAATCCATGTGTGTCCTAATCAAAGCCCTATACAATGCAATAAGAATATCCTTACTTCTACAAGTCAGTATCCTCTGCATCATTCCCAGAATTTGTTGTGTTTTCCTCACAATTTTGGCAATGTGTCCTCTAAATTTTAGATCCTTATCCACCATCACCCCAAGATCTCTTATTTCCTCCACCTTCAGCAATATATCCTCAACCAAGCATAAATTCTGCATCCCATCTTTGTTTCCCAAATTTTAAAACCTTACATTTTGCAACATTGAACTGGCATCCCTACTCACATGCCCATTCACTCAATTTATTCAAGTCTTCTTGTAGGGCCACAACATCTCTACTCTTCATAGTTCGTCCCAACTTTACATCATCTGCAAACAACTAAATATCCCTATCAAAATCTTTGCCAATATCATTAACATACAGGTTAAACATCAATGGCCATAAAACCTTACATTTTGCAACATTGAACTGGCATCCCCACTCCCGTGCCTATTCACTCAATCTATTCAACTTGTCTTGTAAGGCTGGAACATCTGCTGTACTCCTCAGTTCATCCCAACTTTGCATCATCTACAAACAACTGAATATCCCCATCCAAATTTCTCCAATATCATTAACATACAGGTTAAATTACAATGGTCCTAAAACAGACCCCTGAGACACACCACTAGTGACTTTCCTCTTCCTGGATATTGCTCCCCAATACACAACTTACTGATACCTATCAAATAGCCAATCTCAAATCAGTGCACTAGTCTAATATCCACCCTCATCTGCTGTAGTTTGACTATCAATTTATCAGGCGATAATCTATCAAACACCTTTGCAAAGTCTAAGTATATTACTGTGTATCCATCTCCTTTGTCCAATGAAGCCAACACTTTAACCATGACAACTAACACACAGATAGTTCTATAACACAGTTATAGACCTGTGTTATATAAATCAGAAACTATTAACTGTTTCTGATTTATTTCGAATTCAAAATAAATCAGAACAGTTTTTCAAAATACCTCTTCCATTTTTCTCTATCATGTAAGGATTTTTCACAAAATGGATCTCAATATTACAGTAAAATAACTTTAAAACACATTATATTAAGTAAAATAGCTTTAAAACACATTATATTAAGTAAAATAACAGTATTTAAAATTTTCCGTAAACATTTTTGGAATGAAAGTATTGGAAAAAAATTTTTAATTAAAGTAATTAAAGATTAATTTTTAGTACATACTTTATATTTTGTTGTGGTGTCATTTTTCTTTTTCCTTCAAAGCTTCTTTTTGAAATTTTTTTGTGAAATTATTTTCCCGGGTCGTCTCTGTGCAACATCCAGCAATAGTCCACCACCATGTTGACATTCCACCTGCCCTGATACCTTCTTTCCATCACCTTGATGTCTTGGTGGAATCGCTCTCCTTGCTTTTCACTGACAGTTCCCAGATTCTCGGGAAAGTAGTCTAAATGGGAGTTGAGAAAGTGCACATTTAAGCTCATGGAGCATCCCAAATCCTTGGATTTCTATAGCATGTCTTCCACAATCATTTTATAGTTGGGGTCCTTGTGATTTCCGAAAAATTTTGCACCACCTCTTTCAAAGCTTTCCACACTTCTTTTTCAACAGTTGCCAGTTTTTCTTCAAACAGTTTATCCTTCATAAGTTTCCTGATGTCGGGACCAATAAAAATACCTTCTTTCAATTTTGCTTTAAATAATCCCGGAAATTTTGCACAGATGTATTTAAAACACTCTCCTTCTTTCGACAAAGCCTTGACAAATTGCTTCATCAATCCCAGCTTTATGTGTAGCGGGGGTAAAAGGATTTTTTCCCGAGCACCCAAAGTTTCATGTAACACATTTTTACTTCCAGTTTCTAATGTGACTCTTTCTGACCATTCCTTCTTGATCCAATATTGCTCTCGATCTCGGCTGTTCCCACTTGCACAAAAAGCACGGGTATTTGGTGTATCCCAAAATCAAAAGCCATTACAAAAATCACTTAAAACACAGTTAAACGAATTTTAATGAATGACATCAACACTATTACACGACACTACATAAAAACATTAAAAAAACCGCAAACACGTTAAATTAAATCTTCACACTAACTTAGAAAATATGCCACCTTTCAGAAATATGATAACCTTAGTAGTCAATGACTAAAGTTCAACTAAAGAATCACACAAGAAAATGTGTCTGTGACAACAGGAAAGTCATCCATTATCTTGGCGAATCAGATTCAAAGTAGCCACCTGCACTTTTACTGCATACCTCCCTCCTTCTCCTATTAAGAATGAGAAGTTTCGTGGAAATTTCTTTATTTACCATAAAAAGGCACTTCAAAAAAGCACTTATACAACTAATTAGCTGTAAATAAAGGAGAATGAAAATAAATACCAATGCGCTGAATTTTAATCCAAATACTACTGATAAAAACGATAAAATTAGAAATTGGATAAAATTTTGAGTGATGGAATTTTTTTACTATTTTTTCTGAACTCAGCACCTAAACATCTATAAGAATCAATTATTACTTCTCAGACAACTTTTCCATTGCAGGCCTGTGTAATTTGATGCTTGAGTTCTATCACCTCCCTTATGAAGCTGCACAATCTTGCCCTCCTTCCACTCCTTTGGAACTCAATCCAGTGCAAGAGTCATGTTAAAAATTTTTTTCAAGGAAGATGTCAACTCCCTGGCACATTCCTTCAGAATATGTGGTGATATATTATGAAGTCTCACAGCCTTATTAGCATCAAGTTTGCTCAATTCCATACACCTCTTGCTCATTTACACTCAATCTCTCCTCTCCATCATCAACTGCTCTCAATCTCTTCATGATGTCACATTCACAAGAATGAAAGATATTTATGAACTTCTCATAAAATATCTCCGCTATATCTAATGCAGCAGTTGTCCTTATACTATTTTCTCCAGTCAATGTCATCCTTCCATAATGATTTTTTTTTTTTTACTGGTTACATATCGAAATAACTCTCTAGGATTCTTTTTGGCTTCATTAGCTAACTGCTGCTCATACTTCACTTTTGCTACCCTTACCAATCAAGTCACCTCCTTGCCTGGTCTTTGTAATCCTCATGGAATTGGTTATTATCACTTCTCTTATGCTGCCTCCATAATGTCTTTTTTCTCTGTATCGCATGCTTAATCTCTTCATTCATCCATTTCACACCTACCTTATTTAACCTTGTGACTCTTGGAATACATTTAGATATTGCTTCTACTAGATAGTTCTTGATTATCTCCCCACGTTGCGTTGATCTCCTTTCCAGCTAACTTCTCATTCCATGCTACACCTGAAAGCTGTTTCCTGAGCTTCTCATAACCACCAGCCTTGTAGTTCCACATATACCTATTCCTCACAGAGGTCCTCACATTGCTGGCAACCACCCAAGTAATCACTTCATGGTCACTCTCACCAACTGGAAGGTGATTTGACACTGTCATTTATAATTACATCCTCTGATGAGATGATCAAATCCAAAATCCTCAATCCTCGTGTACCCTCTGTTACATACTGTCTGAGATAGTTGCCCCTCAAAAACTCAAGAAACTCATTTTCTTTACCTCCAGTTGCCATCTCATCATCCCAGTCTATATTGCCATAATTAAAATCACCCATAATGATTATCCTTTTCTTATTTGCTTGGCTAATTTGATTATACATTTCATTATCACCACCATCCACATTACCTGGTCTATAACAACATCCAACCAAGTATTTGATTCCCTTCACCTCTATCTCACACCATACTGCTTCAAAACCACTGGCACTATTTCCTTCTTGCATCTCTACTTTGTATGGACATAACTCTTTCTCTATCATCAATAGCACTCCTCCCCCCCCCTTCCTTTTTACCCTTTCTATCCTCATGAAACACATCATGCCCTTTCTCAATATTGCAGCAATTCTCTGAGATTATTATTATTATTATTATTAAGGCCTCCATGGAGTCAAAAGACTCATCGTGGGAGGTCCTTTCTAAGAAATACAAGTCTACCAAGACATCGAGGGAGGTCCCTCCTAGGAAATACAAAGTCTATCATACCACTCCTTAAATGCCTTATTTTATTGTTGTTTTCCATATTATTATTATTTGACACCTCCAGGGAGTCCAAAGACTCATAGAGGGAGGGCACCTGCTCTGCAACTCTGTCTCAACCACTCAATCCACCAACTGACTGCAACTACACCAACGCCATAGATGGCATTGATGGTAGATTTCCACAGACAAACAAACATCCATGTTAAAAAAACATCCATGCCCACAGCAGGATTCGAACCTGCAGCCTTTTGGCTGGAGAGCAGATACACTAACCACTTGGCCAGCCAGGCTGGCATATTTTAATAATTTGATCAATATATATATTGAATAGAGTTGAATATAAATACATTCCTGTCTTGCATCTTGATTAATTTCAATCTCTTCTGTTAATTTATTACCTAACTGTAAGTTTATTTTTGTGTCTTTATATAAACTTTATATAGCTTATACTAAATGTAATGGATATCCTTGTTTTGTTTTTTTTCATTATACTCCATAGTTTTTCTCTATGTATTTTATTAAAAGCTTTCTTATAATCTACAAAGGCCAAATGATTCTCCAAATTAAATGCTCATTGTTTATCAGTATTTTTTTTTTAAAAAACATATTGTCTGTACATGATCTTCCATGTCTGAAACTATTTTTGTTCTTCTGAGAGTAGATTGTTTGCAATATTTTATTCAGAATTTTACTGTAAATTTTGTAACCTATATTTAATAAACTTATTCCTCTGTAATTTCCATGGTTGTTATTATTATGTGACACCTCCAAGGAGTCCAAAGACTCATTGAGGGAGTACACCCACTCTACAACTCTCCATCTCCACCAACTACAGTGAACCACATCATCTACACCAATGCCATCTGCTTGGTACTAGTATTTTCACATTTAAACATCCATGCCGACAGCAGGATTTTAACCAGCAGTCTTTTGACTGGAAAGCGGATACGCTAACCACTCAGCCAACCAGGCTGGTCATCTCTATATCCTTTCTTAAAACTTGAAATGGGTTTCTAATCGTACATTGCCATTATGTTGTCATCGGTTATAAAATAGTTTCTAAAATTCTTTGTCAACATTGTTAAATGATTTTCAATAGTTACAAATAAAACTTTGATGTGTTGCTCTTCTGCCTTGTGGGTTTTGATAAATTCATCCAAATTTGCAAACATTTCTAATTTTTGTTGCTTTACCTTTTTTGTTCCATAGCTTTTAACAAAAAGCATTAACTTTCTCACTCATCTCTAAGATATGTGTAGTTTTCCTTGGAGTTACAGGTTTAATATATTTAGTTTCTCAAATATGTCCACCAAGTAGCTCAATTTCATCACAAATAAGTTGTGATGAAACTTCTAAACTTCTCTGCTTCTTGGTAATTTCCTCTTCCAAGAAGATCACAATTTCATCTCTTAATTCATAAACATGTTGTAAGCATTTTCCCCGTGATAACCATCTTGTCTCGCAGTAAATTAGTAATGCTGAATGTTCTGCTCCAGCCATGTCTTTGCAAAGTTCAGAAAACAGTCTTGATTTTAAGGGCCTAATTTTTATATAATTCACCATGGTTATAACTGTTGTTAACACAATGTTTAGACCAGGATTCATTTCCTATGTAGCAAGAGCTTCTCTTATGAATCGTGCAATGTTTCCAAATACATTGTGGGGATTTTTCTCTCACAAGGGCTTGTAAACTTTTAAACCTTCCAGACATAACTTGAGCACTGTCAGTGCAAATTCGAACACAATTTTTCCAGTATGTTTGCCTTGCATATAAAATTATCCAATATTTTGAACAATTCAGGTGCTGTAGCTTTTCTTTCTGTCGATTTACAAAACAATATCTCTTCAGCTTCTGATAATCCATCGCAAAATCGAACATACACAATTAAATGACAATCCTTGTTGCTATCTGTTGCCTCGTCAAGCCAAATTGAGAATAATTGGTCACAAAGCTTCAACAAAAGTTGTTGCTGTATATCTTCACATATATCACCAATTTGCTGAGCAACAGTATCATTTGATAGAGGTATGCACTATAGTTGTTTAGCAAAACTTTCTCTAAGCATAGTTTCCACAATATCAATTGCAGCTGGCAGAATTAGGTCTTCTCCAATAGTGTGGGGCTTTTTGCACCTAGGTATTTTATATGCAACTTTATAAGAAGCTAGTAAAGCTTTTCAATCTACAGACAAAGCTTTTTTAATGCTACATTTTTGCCTTTCGAAACATTTCAGTTCAGCAGCAAAGACCTCTCAAGGTTTGTTAACATACTCCTTATGAAGTGTTTCCAAATGTCTTTTAAGTTTATTCAGTTGCATGCTATCAGCTGCCAAAATTTTCAGCCGCATCATTTACTTCAGTCTTTGTAAAAACCGAAATCTAAATATTCTGCTGCATACTTTCTTGATTTTACTTTTGGAGTGATATTCTGTGAACCTGAATTTGTTGACGTTGATGCTCCTCAGTTGTCAGATGCCTGCTTACATCCAATTAAAAATTTATCCATTTTTCTATGCTAGAAAAGATTGTTTTATAGCTTGTATCATAGTTCTTGCAAATAGGAGCAAAATAATGCCAACCATCTCCTTCTCACTGTTAGTCACTGTTACAGTGTTACTGCCTTCTTGCCATTTCAAGCTTTATTTATACTCGCAGAAACATTTCCAGAACATTTGAGACTTCCTGTGATGAAATCGCTAATGTTTCTGAAAGGCCGATACAATTCAACGGTCTGTGCAGTGAATTGTATACAATTCACTGCCAGAAGATGTATACAATTTTTGAAAGATTTGATGATGTATTTAAATTTGTATGAATATTTAAAAATTTTAATTAATTCCTAGGGTTTTTTTTTGTTTTGTTTGTTTTGTTAACTTTTATGGATTTTGTCAGTGTCTCAACACAAAAATTGCAGGGGGGGGAGCACCACAAAAACTAATATTAAAAAATGGGGCACACATGAAAGAAGGTTGATAAACACTGCTCTAGGGTTTTGCTTTATTTAATTTATTTCTCTCTCTCTCTCTCTCTCTTTCCCTTTCAATTGAGCAAGCCACTGCACATCAATAATGTCTTTCTTTAATTTATCATATGCTGCCTGCTCTGTACTTCCACATATCTCTCTTGTTCCATGAAGCTTTTACCTGCTTAGCCATTCCCTATGTCAAAACCACATGATCATTTTCTCTACAATTGGTGGCATTGTGATATCACATGCACAGCTCATTATAGCGTAACTTAAATGCATTCACTGAATCTGCACTCATTACACTTTCAAGTAATCAGGAAATGCTTGAATTGCTTGAAATCACCCATCACTCTCCACACAAAAAATCTACTCCTCATCCCCCCTCCCCCTGCTCATGCCCTCCTTATACAGCTTTCAGGGATGCTCCCCCCCCCTTGTTATAATAAGTAAGCAGACTGCTAAATCATGATTTTCCTTTAGCAAACTTATGCTCTCCATTAAAGAGAATTCTGCTGCTGTCAACCCAGTTCTAAATTCTTGTCCTCACTAGTTTCTCCAACACCTTGACCACAACTCCAGACAAGCAGATTGGCTCATAATTCAAAGCCTTATTCTTATCACCCTTTTATAAAGCAAAACAATTTTGCCCTTTTCCACTACTTTGGAACTTGGGCCAATCTAAGACTCATGTTAAAAAGGTAAGTTAAAGCTGTTGTTAACTCCTTGGAACATTCCTTCAAGACATGCAGTGATATACCATCAAGTCCCATGGCTCTGTTGACAAGTGTACTTAATTCTCAGATACCTGAGAGTGTGGTATCTGCAGAGAGAGAGTTTGGGTGTGTTTAAGGTACGATATGATAAAAGGACCTCTCAGATGAGTCTTTGACTCCATAGGGGTCTTGGGTAATAATAATAATATTTTGTCTTACTGGCCTCGATCTTACACCAGACTGCTTCAAATGAACAGCCTCCCTCCCACCTATCTGCTATTCTTTTTTCACTGCAATTCGTTCACTATCATCAGCAGTATCCTCTCCCCCATCCTATCTTCTCTATCTTCCTTGAAAATACTAAACCCTGCACATTCTATCCCTGTAACTACATCATCTGCTGTTAACCATGTCTCACTAATGCCTATAACTTTTGGGGCGGTTGCACTAACCAATGCCAAAAACTCCTCCCTCTTGTTCCTGATACTTCTGGCATTAGTGTATGGAAACTGCAGCAACCCTTTAGGCTCCCACCCACCCTTACTTCTTAAATTGACTACCCTATTCAATATTTTGGCTCGAGAGACTAGATTCTGCACTTGGTGATTCACACGGTCACTCACCTCATGGGTGTCTTCACTCTCTCGCTTCCTCCCCTGCATCCACCCGAATTGCTTAAGTTTTCCTGAATTTGCACTTCAGAATGCTCAGTTAAACAACACCAAAACCATTTAGATGCAATCCATCAGCATCATATAAATCCTTCTTTCCATCAAACATCATTCTGTAATCAAAAAATCAAGTTATGATGTCCCAGTGGATGACTCTTTGTTTTCCCTTTCATCCATAGACAAAAAAAATTTCTTCTCCTATAAAACCCTTTTAGTAACTTATACATTTCTATCTTATTACCTCTCTTCAATTTATCAGTCAACTTCTCCAATCCACAAACTCTTAATTCATTCATGCTGAAAACATTTGACAAATCATTCGCAACCTTGGTTACTCGCCTCTGGATCCTTTCCACCTCCTCATTCTCAACAAACCCAGGAATGTTATGCAGTATATGATCTTTCCATCCCAGAAGTGTGAGGTGGAGATCAACAGAGTTTGGAGGTATTTAATGAGATATGTGAAGACAGGCAAATGTGTTTAGGCAAATTATTTTAATGAAAAGAAGAGAATCATCATTATGGATAATTTTAATTATGAAAATACAGATTAGAATGAAAAATATTGGAGTGAGAAAGATATATTTCTTGAACTGCTGAAAAGTACTACTTTAGGCAGTATGTAATAGATGGCAGATGAGGATCAAGAGGTGTGGATTTTTTTATATTTTATTATTATTATTATTGCATTAAGATTTTACTGTAAATGAGATTCCAGATCTATTGCCAGGTGCTACCTAGTTACTCACCTAGGTAATGGCAAAATTATGAGGATTTCTGACAAAAGAATATATGTGGAATATACAAGATGAACAATTATGGAATGCTGAGGAGCTTGGAGTAATAGCATGGAATAAAGAACTGCATGGAAAGGAGATCAGTACTGCTTAGGCACTGGCTAAAAATATTTGATAATGGCAATACCTGGGTGTATTCCAAAGGTTAGAAACTTAAATGGAAGAGCATGCGTAAAATGGATAAATAATGAGGTTAACCATGAACTTAAGCCACATGAAGAGTATAAAGGTAATAAGCTTGTAACAAAAGAAAAATGAGCTCCAAAAAAATCCCAGGAAATTCTTTTAGTATGTGACCAATAGAAAAAAAAAACGATAAGGGAAGAGGATATTAGTTGATAGAAATAATCGGCAGATAGTTGCTGTGAAGGATACAGTTGACTATTTTAATGAGCAGTTCATTTCATGATGCAAGTGCAGTTTGATTCAAAACTTAGGAGAGTGGTATACTGGAGGAGGGATTAAAAGTGAGCAAGTCTGATGTGTTATGAGAAATTAAGTATGCATATTGATAACAAGAAGTATGAATTTGACATATCACTACATGTTTCAAGGGAATGTTCCAGGACGTTTTTACAGTAACTTGACATGCTTGTTTTAACCCTTGCTTCATCAAAGACTAAAAGAGTGTAAGCTCCTGTCTTTCATGTCTGCTCCTTGAAACTTTCAACACCTGGACTGATATAACCCATCTCTTGCTTTTGAGTATCATGTTTAGCATGTTCTTCCATCTGGTGACCACCTTGTTCTCCTTTCTGCAGTCTTTTTGCTGGAATTTTGTGCAAATTAACATGTCATGCTTCAATGCAAACTCAAGCATTCTTTCACCTCTTTCATGCTTTTTCTATATTCATATGTGCCCATTATTCTTTCCCATAATTTTTTTCCAAGTTGCTATGCTGCCAAAAGGCTGAATAAGGTTGGTGTAAAATGAATGAATGAGAAGCTTAAGCTTGAAATCTGCAATAAGAAGATACTTAGGTAGTACCAGATGAATAACGGTAATAATCAGTTACATGAAGAGTATAAACAAGTCAAAAGAATCACTCTTAGTAAGAAAAACAAAAGTGTAGTATGAGCAGAAATTGGCAAATCAGGTGAAGAAAGCCATAGAGAGTTTTTTTAGATATGTGGCAAGTAGAAGGAAGAATGATCATGGTGAGATGATGTTAATGGTAACTGGTTTAGAAGACATTGTGCAGGTATTCATTGATCAATTTATAAGGGTGTTTCATCCTGATCAAGGTGGAGTCAGGAGGAACTTAAGTGTAGAGGACATAAGGAGAGGATGGCTTAATTGTGAGTGAGCAGGAGGTATTTGAGAAAATAAATAACCTTGATGTCATCAATAAGGTGATAGGATTTAATGACATATCACCATGCATCTTAAGGGAATGTTCCAGGGAATTGGCAATAGCATTGGCATGCCTGTTTAATAAGAGACTTACAACAGCACAGGTTCCAAGAGAGTGAAAGGAAGATAACATTGTTCCAACGCATAAAGGTGGTGATAAGATTGTAGCTTCGATTTATAGTCCAGTCTGTATATCTGGAGTTGTGGTGAAGGTACTGGAGAGATTGGTGAGAAGTAGAATACAGAAATGGGTTGATAACAGCAGTATTCTCTGTGATTATCAAGCATGGGTTTGTTAAGGGGAGATCATGTTTCACTAACTTACTTATCTATTATAACAAGGTGACAAATACCTTTGACAGGGGAGATGCATATACAATAGTGTACTTAGATTTTGCAAAGGCTTTTGACAGACTGCCACATCACAAGCTCTTAAATAAATTGAAAAAGATGGGATTGGAAAACAGACTTCTGAGTTGGATCAGTGACTGGCTGTTGGATAGGTATCAGAATGTGTTAAAGGTACCAAGCAATTTTATAAACTTGGTTTTAATCCTATTTCCCAAGTAAGCAAAAAGACAAGTAAGTCAAGTTTGTCAACAAGTAAGTCAACTTGACTTACTTGTCTTTTTGCTTACTTGGGAAATAGGATTAAAACCAAGTTTATAAAATTGCTTGGTACCTTTAACGCATAGTATACCCAAGGTAAAAAAACTTTCTATATAGGTATCAGAATGTTGTATGTGGGGGGGGGGGTGCAGTATCCCGAAAGAGAAAGGTTACTAGTGGTGTGCTGCAGGGATTAGTTTTTGTGGCCATTGTTCTTTAATTTGCATGTTAATGCTGTTGGGATGGGTTTAACTGGGGAGAGCAATGCAGAGTCAAGCTGATGTTATGGCCTTACAAGAAGACTTGAATAAATTGCATGAATGGGCAGGTAAGTGGAATTATCAGTTCAATGTTGAGTTCTGAGATTCGGTAAGCAGCGATGGGATGCAAAGTATACACTTGGTGGAGAAACTTTAACAGAAGTAGAGGAGATGAGAGATCTAGTAGTGATAGACAAGGACCTGAAATTGAGGTGCCACATTGCATAGGACCCTGACATACAGAAATAGAGAGGTTATGATGCCATTGTATTAGGCCTTGATCAAGCCTCATATGGATTATTATACACAGGTTTGTTCAGCAGGTTTCATTGTGACGAGGAAATGTTGCGAAGGGTCCAGAGAAGATATTCACAAAGGTGGTTAGTGATCTTTGGAATGTGGAATAAAAGGATAGATTGAGAGAATGTAAGTTGCAAAGCCTCGTAAATAGGAGGAAGAAAGGGGGGAGGGTATGATGGAGAAATATAAGCTAGTCAGAAGTTATCAGGTTATCAAGAGGGGATAGAACCTCTTGTTCTATCCCCTCTCCCATTCTATGGAAAAGATTTTCCATAGAATGGGAGAGGGGATACAACAAGAGGCCATCGCTGGAACCTGTATAAGGAGGGTGTGAGCAGAGGAGTGAGGAGAAGGTTCTTTGCATGAAGAGTGGTTGGTGAGTGGAATGCATTGTCTGAGTGTGTTTTGAATGTAGACACATTGAATCACTTTAAGGCACGGTTGGATGAGCATCGTGTGCAATGGTGTATACCTCCCATGATGAGTCTCTGACTGCATGGAGGTCAGATGTTAATAATAATAATAATAACTCTGTTCCTTCTTCAGTACTTTCTGAAGTGGGTGTAGAGACCTGGATGACTGTGATGTTAAATGGTCTTTGATGCAAATCTTGCCATTATTATTCATTCATTAACTTGTTTGTATCCTAGTAATGCATCTCTTCCTCTTTTATTGAGAAGACATCCACCCCTGCTTCCTGTTTTGTACTATTCCCAGACCAGATGATTCTTCCACCATTCATCTTACCTTAGTCTCCAGCACATCTCACTGATATTGATATCACTCCATCTCCTTGCAAAGCTTCCAGGAGTCCATAAAGTATGGACATTATGCATGTTTCAAATACTGAGTACTCTAGATGTTAGTAAAGCTGTGGGACTGGATGGTATTTCACCACGAGTTTTGAGAGAATGTGCTAGGAAACTGACAGTGCCTTTGACCTGGCTTTTCAATGAAATGTGCCCATGGAATGGAAGGAAGGTAAGATAGTGCCATTGCATAAGGGCAGTAGCAGACTGGAAGTGTCTAATTATAGGCCAGTTTGTGTGTCATCAGTAGTTAGTAAGATCTTGGAGAAAGTAGTGAAGGACCGCATACAGCATTGGGCAGATGAGGGTAATGTTATCTGTGAGAGTCAACATGGATTTGTGAAAGGGTGCTCTTGTTTTAGCAATATGCTAGCCTTTTATAATAAAGTTACAAGAACATTAGATGAGGGAAAGGCATATACTGCAATTTTCTTAGACTTAGCGAAGGCATTTGACAGGGTGCCACATGATAAGCTGATATTTAAGTTGCAGCACATGTGTCTGGATGTCAGATTGGTCAACTGGATTCAGGGTTGGCTGTCTGATAGTTATCAGAGAGTTGTGTATGGTGGGGCAGTTTCAAGGAAGCAGAGGGTTACAAGTGGGGTCCCACAGGGCTCAGTACTGGGACCTATATTGTTTAACCTTTATATCAATGACATTGTCAGTGGATTGCAAGGGGATATTCAGTTGTTTGCTGATGATGCGAAGCTGGGAAGGATTATTAGTAATAGTGCAGATGCTGCAGCCCTGCAAGAGGATTTGAATAAGCTAGATAGATGTGCAAATGAATGGGGGGGGGTCGGTTTAATGCAGTAAAATGTAAGGTCTTGAGGTTTGGAAAACATCAATGGGACACTGCATACTCTATGGGAGGAGTTATACTGGAGGACGTAGGGGAGACAAGAGATCTGGGGTTGATGATTGATAGAAACCTGAAGTTTAGGGGACATATTGCAAAGGTGGTGAAGGTAACACAGAGGATTGCTGCTATTATGAGAAGGACACTGACCTGCAGAGATAAGAGGGTTATCATTCCGTTGTATAAGTCTCTGATCAGACCACACTTGGACTATTGTTCTCAGATTTGGTCCCCAGGATTTGAAGGGGATAAATTAACCGTGGAAAGGATACAAAGACGGATGACAAAGATGGTTTCAGGACTGTACAATGATAGTTATGAGGATTGGCTGAGGAAATGTGGACTGCAGAGTTTGGTGGATAGAAGAATGAGAGATGATATGACTGAGACTTTTAAACTGTTGAGAGGTGGTTACAAGGTTGACACTGGGGGAGTTCTTTTGCTTGGTTGAACAGCAGGAAGGAGTGATGACAAGAAGCCATTCCTGAAGTTACGAAAGGAAACTGTGAGCAAGAGGGCGAGGAGTGGTTTCTTTGCATGGAGAGTGGTTGAACCATGTAATGCATTGCCTGATATAGTGGTGAGAGTGAGAACAGTCAATGAGTTTAAGGAGTGGTATGATAGACTTTGTGTTTCTTGGGGGGGGGGGACCTCCCCTCTATGAATCTTGATAGACTTTGTGTTTCTTAGAAAGGACCTCCCACAATGAGTCTTTTGACTCCATGGAGGCCTGAATAATAATAATAATAATAATTCCACATTGCTACTGATAGGATATATCTTGCTAAGTAGCAGACTTGTTGATCCAACTCTGATTGCTCAGCTGGGTAAGTATACCTTGTTTGTCAAGGTAGCTTCCAAACTGGCATATTGTACTTTTCCTCTGTACTTTCATATTGCACCAGATTTCAATCATGTTTTGTTTTTATATTCAGAGCATACTTTAAATTTAGTACATTCATTGCTGCTGCCCACTATGGATCAGTTGCCTGTTGGTCCACAAGTGGTATTTCATTTCTCTCCTACAACTCATATCTGAGAGGCATTCCCTATTTACCACCTAGGAATGGAAATCCTGTAGGGGGTTTCAGTAAAACTTAATTGGTAATTGGTGTGGATGTAGAGGTGGAGAGAACAAAAACCCACAGATGTTGGACAAGGATCTGAAATTTAGGTGGCACACTCTGACAATTTGAGAACTTCCAGGACAGCAGAATGAATTATGGCAATAATGGCACTGATATCTGGAAATACTCGTAAAGATACAGGGCCTTAATCAGGCTACATTTGAACTACTATCTACAAATTTGATCACCTGGTCTCTTTGAGAAGATAAAGTAATTTTATTAAGGGGACTAAGAAATTTGTGATTAAGATGGTGTAAGGGTTCTGGAATGCTTGGTATGAGAATACATGGAGGAGAGGCTATTTGCAGAGCTGGAGGTAGCAGTGTGATATGACCGAAACATATAAGTTGTCAACGTAGAATGGACGTTGACAGGAGACAGAAAAAGCTGCCATCCCTTAAGTTGTATAAACAAGGTGTTAGTAAGGGGAACAAGGTAAGATTTTGTTTGGAGCATGCAAAGTGGGTGAAATGCAATAGCAAGAGTGCAGAAACAATAAACAAGTTTAAGGCATGGTTTGATGAGCATTCTGTTTATTATTAAGCTTTCTAAAAAATGACTCATTTTACTCCATGAGGATCTGATAGTAGCAATAATTAATAATAACAAGCAGGGGTTGGTTAAACTAATATTAAACAAAATGAAAATTTCTTACTGTAACCAGAGCAATTCTGTGGTATGTCACATTAAAATTATTTTGCATATTTATAGGTCATGCCCACTGTACAGCCTTCCTTGTCTTTCCCAAATTCTCAATTAAAGCATCAGTTATCTTCAGGATGAATTAAATATCTAAGAAAGGTAGTCATTCCAAAAAGTTGTTAAAAATTTATATAAAATTTGTATATTTTAAATCACCATAATTAACTTCATTGTTACATGCATGTAGTTACTAACTCTTATATATTTGGTTTAATCCTTTATTCAAGAGTAAGCAAACAAAGTTTGTGCCTGGAGTATTTTCAGGACTGGGGAAACTCATGGTAAAGGTGGTATAAGTTCTCATCACTTGCCTTAGTATCTCCCATAATGCAAAGCACATCTCCTTGGATAAAGAATTAAACCAAATATATAATTGGTAGCATAGTCAAGTGAAAAAACTTCCATCAAGTTACTAACTCTGTTTTCTAAACCACATATATTCGACAAAGGAACTGGCTACACAGTGGTACTTCTGAAATTTGCTAAGACTTTTAACAGGATACCCCATGAAACACTGTTACACAAATTGAAGCAGATGGGAATGGATACTAAATTGGTGATATGGATAGGAGAATGGCTCAGGGAGAGATACCAGAAGGTGGTGTATGGAGGAGTCGAGTCCAGGATGAGGCAGGTGACCAGTGGTGTGCCTCAGGGCTCTGTGCTTGGACCATTCTTGTTTAATTTGTATATAAATGATATAGGAAATGACTTAAAGGGAGATATTCAGTTGTTTGCTGATGATGCAAAGTTGGGTAGTGCAATAAAAAATCAAGCTGATGTTGAAAGTTTGCAGGATGATTTAAATAAGCTGGTAGAATGGACAAAAGGTGATGGATGTCAGTTCAATGTGGAAAAGCGTAAAGTCATGCATTTTGGGATTAAAAGATTACCAGCTGTGTACTACATTGATGGAACAGTACTCCAAGAGATTGATGAGGCTAGGGACTTAGGGATGTTGGTAGATAGGGAGATGAAGTTCAGGGGACACATTGCTAAGGTGTCCAAGATTGCACATAGGATTATTTTGTTGTTGAGGAACACACACTGATATCCAGAGATAAAGCGGTTATTATTCCCCTTTATAAAGCTTTGCATTTGGATTACTGTGCTCAGGTCTGGTCACCTGGATTCCTTGGAGATGAGGAGGCTGTGGAGAGGGTTCAGAGAAGAGTGACTAAGTTGGTAAGTGTTGTAAAAAATGCTTCCTACATTGATAGATTGAGAGCTTGTGGATTGCAGAGGTTGGTTGATAGGCGGAGAAGAGGGGATATGATAGAAACATTTAAATTACTGAAAGGTTTTTATAGGATTGATGCAGGGGAAATGTTTCAGCTGTGTGATAGTGATGGAAGAACAAGAGGTCATCCCCGGAAATTAAAGAAGAGTGTGGTTAACAAGGGTGTGAGAAAAAGGTTTTTTGCCTGGAGGGTGGTGAATGAGTGGAATTCATTGCCTGATTTAGTTGTGAGTTCTTTGTCTGTAAATGAATTCAAGAAGAGATATGACAGATATTGTTTTGCTAGTTTAGGTCTCCCACGATGAGTCTACTGACTCCATGGAGATACCCGTAATAATAATAAATAATAATAATAATATAATAACTGAAACAACTAATATGTTAAATTCTATATTATTTTCAGGGAGTGTCTTCAAGAGTTCTGTGTGTTCCTTCCTTCAAAAAATTTTCAGCCTTTACAAATCCTTTTGAGTACATGCAAGACTTCAGTCATGTTAATTTGTAATTTTAGGAGTGCAAATCTGCCATATTTCCAAAATATTTGTACATGATTGATGATAAATAAAAATGTGTAACATTTTGTGTAAATTTCCTTTGTGTATCTCTGTTATTTTATAGTACTAGTAATACTTATTATTGGCACTCTATATAGTCCAAAACTTATCATTTGGAATCTGCTGTAGTTTGCGCAATGCCTATTGCAACTTTCTCTACATTTGCTGAGTGTCAGTGTGCTCACCATGAAAACATTGTATTTCATTTCACAAAATAACACAAGGAAAAGAGTGAATAATATATTTAATAGCCATATATTATTCACTTTGTTATCATGTTGATTTGTGGGACTTTGTAGCACAAATATTGCCAAAACAATAATGCATTTCATTTATTCACTATTCTGTATACACAAACCCATTCTCATATTTGTAGCCAACATTGTCTTCCTTTCTCTCCTTGCCATGAAAAATCCTGTTATGCAGGGAAGTTGTTAGGGATAGGCAAGTTGAAAATTTACCTTAAGTACAACAATATACAAAGATTTAATTTAAAAGTTGACAAATTGTTTTTTTTTTTTCAGGTTGAAGAAAGCTTAGTACTGGTTCAGTCACTATGTTCACTATATAAATATTAATTAAACTTGCCAAGTATATTGTTTAATCCTTTATCCAAGTGTAAGCAAACAAAGTTTTGTGAGGTATCTTCAGGACTTACTTCTACATATTGACAGAGGCTCATGTTCACTTATCCTCATTGTCAGTATTCCATAATCTGGATATGATCTTTACTGACCTTTCTTTTCTTTGATGCATAGCAAATTTCTTTAAAGCAGTTCATCAAAATGCAATCCACCAAAAAAGGAAGTCATCAAAAATAATTATATCCATCAAGTTATGATCACTACATTGTTTGGGTTTACAATTTTTTTTGAAAACTGCATATTCATCACTGATAATATATTACAAGTAAAAAGCTGATAAACTGCACTCCATTGTTCACAGAAAACTAATCCACAGATTTCTTTTAAACTCAGTATGTTGTTTACATTTGCTATAAAATGTCTGATACATTTTATGTGTGTGTATGAAGATGGAGTATATATATGGAGTAAGCTGGTCTGGTTGGCCGAGTGGATAGCGTATCCGCCATCCAGCCAAAAGGCTGCAGGTTCGAATCCTGCTGTGGGCATGGATGCTTTTGATTGTCTGTGGGAATACCAGTGGTGGTTGGCGGTAGATGGAGTTGGTGTAGTTGGAGTCAGTTGGGGATTGAATGGTGAAGACGGAGTTGTAGAGCAGGTCGCCTCCCTTGATAAGTCCTTGGACTCCCTGGAGGTGTCTAATAATAATAATAATATATTGGATGTGGGTGGGGAAGTTGAGACTGAGCAGATATATGTGGTAAGTGGTGATAAAGGTGATTGGGCAGGTGTGGTGGGAAATCGCAACCAACACATGGCTTGGATAGGACTGGTTATAGACCTAAAAAATACCAGAAGTATCAGAAATAAGGGGGACAAAATAGTTTCAGTGATGATTAAATTTATTCACCCCCAAAATCATTGGAATAAGTGAAACATGGTGAATGAAAATGGAAGGATACAGTAATTTTTGCGAGGATAGAAAGGGCAAGAAGGCAGGGGGAATTAAGTCCACATAAGGTAGACATGAAAGGGAGAAATAGTTGCAGTGATTATGAGGCGGTGTGGTGTAACATGGAGGTTGAGAGGAAGACATATTTAGTTGGATGTTGCTATAGGCCTAGGAATGTAGAGGGTGGAGATGAAAAAATGTATGAACAACTTTGGATTAGTGAACAAAGGAAGGGTAATTATTATGGGTGACTTTAATTATGGTGGTATAGACTGAAAAGAAGAGATAGCATTTGGGAATAAGGAAAATTAATTTCTTGGGTTCTTGAGAAATTCAACATCTTAGGCAGCACATAAAGAAGGGCACTCAAGGATCAAGAGTTCTAGATCTGATCATTTCATCAGAGGATGTAATTTTGAGAGGGAGTTTCACAGTTTCCTCCAGTTGGTGAAAGTGATCATGAAGTAATTGCCTGTGTTGTGGCTAGACATATGCAGACTTTTGTGAGGAAAGGTATATGTGGAATTATAAGGCTGGTGATATGACAAGATTTAGGAGACAGCTTGGAGCTAATAACATGGAACAAGGAGTTGAGCAGTAAGGAAATAAATGCTGCATAGGAACTGACAAAGAATAACAGCATCAATGTGCAAATTTATTCCAAAGGCTGAATAAGGTAGGTGTAAAATGGATGAATGTGGAGCTTAAGCATGAAATCTGGAAAAAGAAAGTACTTTGGAGGAAGTACAAAATGAATAATGGTAATAATCAGTCACATGAAGAGTATAAAGAACAAGCCAGGAGAGTGACGCATTTGGTAAGGAAAACAAAGTAGAGTATAAGCAGAAATTGGCAAATCAGGCAAAGAAAAACTCTAGAGTTTTTTGGATATGTGGCAAGTAGAATGAAGATTGATCATAGTAAGATGAAGTGAATGGATGAAAGTGGTAGAATGGTAACTGCTGCAGAAGACATTGTTGAAGTATTCAGTGATCAATTTATAAGGGTGTTTCATCCTGATCAAGGTGGAATCATGAGGAAATTAAGTGTAGAGGGCATTGGAGGGGATAGCTTAATTGTGATTGAACAGGAGGTATTTGAGGAAATAAATAACCTTCATGTCAATAGGGTGATAGGCTTTGATGGCATATCACCATGCATCTTATGGGAATGTTCCAGGGAATTGGCAGTAGCATTGTCATGTTTGTTTAATAAAAGTCGTACAACGGCATAGGTTCCAAGGGAGTGAAAGGAGGGTAAAATTGTTCTACTGCATAAAGGTGATAATAAAGCTGTTGCTTCAAATTATAGACCAGTCTGTAGATCTGGGGTTGTGGTGAAGGTACTAGAGAGATTGGTGAGAAGTAGGATACAGAAATGGGTTGATAACAGCAGTATTTTTTGTGGTTATCAAGCATGGGTTTGTTAAGGGGAGATCATGTTTCACTAACTTATGTATTATAACAAGGTGACAAATACCTTGGACAGGGGAGATGCATATACAGTGGTGTACTTAGATTTTGCAAAGGCTCTTGATTGTGTGTGACTGCCATATGACAAGCTCTTAAATAAATTGAAACAGATGGGATTGGATAACAGACTTCTGAGTTGGATCAGTGACTGGCTGTTGAAATAGGTATCAGGATGTTGTATATGGGGGAGGGTGGGCAGTATCCCGAAAAAGAAAGGTGACTAGTGGTGTGCTGCAGAGGTCAGTTTTGTGGCCATTTTTGTTCAATTTTTGTTCAATTTTGTATGTTAATGATATTGGGATAGGTTTAACTAGTGATATGCACAGCTGTTTATTAATGATGCAAAACGAGAGCGAGCAATGCAGAGTCAAGCTGATGTTATGGTCTTACAAAAAGACTTGAATAAATTGCATGAATGGGCAGGTAAGTGTAATTATCAGTTCAATGTTGCAAAATGTAAGGTTTTGAGATTTGGTAAAATCAAAGGCATTTGGTTGTGGGTGTAGACACATTGAATCGATTTAAAGCAATGATGGGATGCAAAGTATACACTTGGTGGGGGAAACTTTAACGAAGTAGAGGAGATGAGAGATCTGGCAGTGATGGTGGACAAGGACCTGAAATTCAGAGGCTGCATTGTGAAAACGTCGCATCGATAATGGCAGTGATGCAGAGTACCCTGACATGCAGAAATAGAGGTTATGATTCCATTGTATAAGGCCTTGATCAGGCCTCGTGGATTATTGTTCACAGATTTGGTCGGCAGGTTTTCGTGGTGACAAGGAAATTTTAGGAAGGATCCAGAGAAGACATTCACAAAGGTGGTCAGTGATTTGTGAATGTGGAATGCGAGGACAGATTGAGAGAATGTAAGTTGCAGATCCTCCTGAATAGGAGGAAGGGGGGGTATGATTTATACATATAAGCTAGTCAGGGATTGTTATTGGGGCAACATGGAAGAGATTTTTCATTTTTCATGGGAGAGGGGAGGAGAAGAAGACACCGTCACTAGAAAATTTATAAGTAGGCTGTAAGCAGAGGAGTGAGGAGTAGGTTTTTTGTGTAGAGAGTGGCTGGTGAGTGAAATACATTGCTTGAGTTGTTGTGGGTGTAGACACATTGAATCGATTTAAAGCATTGTTGGATGAGCATTTTGTGCAATAATGTGTACCTTGCACGATGAGTGACTCCAGGGAAGCCAAATAATAATAATGATTTCATGGTTTCATAATAATAGTGTTGATGTGTTAGCTCTTCAAGAGCATTTGAATAAGCTGGAAGGGTGGGCAAAGGCATTTAGTGATGTCAGTTTGATGCAATTAAATGTAAGGTTCTAAAATTTGGGATCCACAGATGGGATCTTGGGATGATTGTGGATAGAGTTTTAAAGTTCTGAGATCATATTGTAAAGGTTGTGAAGACATTTCGGAGAATTGCAGCAATGTTGAGGACAACATTGACCACGAGAGATAAAAGTCCCATTGTAATAAAGCTTTGATTAGACCATATCTGAATTTCTGTGTTCAGATCTGGTCACTGGGATTTGAAGGGGATAAAGTAATTATGGAGAGGGTGCAGAGACAGATAACAACAAAAATGATGTCAGGACTGTACAACTTCGATTATGAGGATAGACATAGGGCATGTGGAATGCAAAGTTTGATGGATAGAAGGCAAAGGAGGAGGGGATATGATCGAGACATTTAAGCTGTTGAAAGGTTATTATTGTATTAACACAGAGGAGATTTTTCATATGGTGAGAAACTGTAAGAAGTAAGTTTTTTTGCATAGAGAGTGGTAGGAGCATGGAATACATTGCCTGAGAGGGAAGGGAACATGCAGACTGTGGATGATTTTAAGGAGTGATAGACTTTGTGTTCACCAGTGTTGACCTCCTGCAATGAGTCTTGTGACCCCATGGTGATCAGGAAAATAATAATAATGAAATATTTTCAATGGCACTTGTTTTATTGCTACGCTCACCTATGAAAGGCTGTAAACCTATAATACATTAGTATTGTGAGGAACTAAGGATGTTTTATTATTTTTGGTTCATTTTTATTTATTTTTCAAATATTTTTTAAAATTTGTTTATGCCTCTTCTTGAACCTCTAACTGTGGCCCATTCCACACAGTCACCACATGCACCACATGTGAGAAGAACCTGAGCTTGACATGCTTCGTTAGCAGTTCTAGGAAAATTTGTTGTAAACATTTTGCAGTAATTTTCTTAATCAATGGATGATAAAGGGTATTATAAAATCATTAAAAAGGCAAATCTTTATTAGTGTCAGTGATACATAACATAATGAAGTGATTTAAAAATTGTGCAAATTAAAAGAGATGCTGCATAAATAATTAACTTTTTGCTGCATATCATATTGAAGCATTTGTCACTGAAGTCTTGTATCAACATTGTTATACTTTTTCTTAATTTCTGCTATGTCTCCTGAATCTGCATCATGCTTTTTCTTCTTCGCTAAACTCTCTTCCCTCATCAACTTACCTATGAGTTTCCAGATACATGTTGGTAATGCAGCTTTGCATTGCATTGTGGAACCCTACTATACTGTTGTTTGTTCTCAGCATATTATTATTATAAGTTCTTTCAACAACGTTCCACCTCTATAGGGAATGTTGACCTCCATTCTTCATTCTTCGCAAGCTGCAGCGCCATTCTCCTCCTATATAGTGGATTTCGAAGTAAGATACAAATTCCTTGGGGCAACATCATCATCATCATCAGCAGCAGTCAATTCAACAAATCCATCAATAACATTTTAAGTTTGCCATTGCTTGATAAACTTTAGGTTTCCAGGGTTGAGAAAGGTGATAATGCTTACCGAATATTTTACAGAACGGAGTTAGTGCATAGAAATATTTATCAAAAGAAGCCACACAAGCAGACTGTCAGTTCAGAAAGCTTAATTTTAAAGAAATTATTATTACGTGATACCTCCAAGGAGCCCAAAGACTCATCGAGGGAGGGCACCTACTCTACAACTCTCCATCTCCACCACTTTTCACCAACTACACCAAACCTCCACTATCACCATCATCTATACTAATGCCATCTGCTTGCCCACCACCACCACCACTAGTATTTTCACAGACAATCACAATCATCCATGCCCACGGTGGGATTTGAACCCACAGCCTTTTGGCTGGAGAGTGGATATGTTAACCACTTGGCCAACCATGCTGGCAAAGACACGCTGCACTCTGGAAGCTTTTTTTCTAATTCAAAGCTCCAGTGCAAACTTTACAAACATCCATACTTATGCGAGACTTGAACTTGCAGCCAATGCATTGTAATGGTAAGCCATTGTTGAGCCTCAACCAACCTCTTGAAATATTTCTCCTAACCAATTATATCAGACAAGCCAGCAAATTTGTAGACATAGGTTTCTGTGGTTTAGCAGTTCATAAGAAAGATTCCGATAATTGGACCACATGTTTATTAAGGTAAATATCAATAAAAAATAAAAATAAAAAACCCGACAAGTTTCATAAGTCGTTTGACTTACATCTTCAGAGGTCTTTTTGGTGTTCATTCATGCGAATTTCCCCTGATTGGCCTACCTGATTTCCCCTGATCTTCCCCGTCTGCCAGTCTGGTTGGAAATTCGCAATGAACAAACACCAAAAAGACATGCAAAAAAAGAAGAGAACACAAATCAGGCCTAGCATACCATACAACTTCCAATGGCCATGATGTACTCTGCAAAAAACAAACATGTCTTACATTGAAAAAAATTGTTACATAAAAAAATTTAAAGAAGCTGCAAACATGCTTAGAATTCCAACGCAATGCAACAAAAATTCAGGGCCTAATTCTACAAGAAGTTTGGTCAGCATTGATAAAAAATTATACCCAAGTCAGACCTTGGACGATGTGAACTTGAACAACAGAACGTGACAGCATCCAGCATTGTTCAAACTTAGCATTACACTGAATCTGCATTCGGATATTTAATTTAATGAACAGTTAGACGGCCACAACTGCATAGAATGAACTATTTTGAGTAATTCTCATTTCTTGTGTTTAAACTTTTAGTTACCTTTGACCCCTGAAGATGTAAGTCAAACGACTTACGAAATTTATTGGGTTTTTTATTTTTATTTTTTATTGCTATTTACCTTAATAAATATGTGGTCCAATTACTGGAATCTTTCTTATGAAGCCAGCAAATTACCTTCCTCCAACTGATTGACTAGTTGGTAAGGTCCCTAGATTGTTAGTTTAATTTTTTACAGTGAAAATGTTACAGCGAATTTTCTGGCTATGTTCGTAACATACTCATAACCAACTTCTCTAGATGACCTCCAAGTTCTCCCTTCATCTATCACAAGCTGAATAAAATCTCATTAGTGTTTATACTCTTAGATCCCCTACCAATGTGTATGTTTCTATTATATATCTCCTCTCTTCTGTTTATTACTCACACTTTGAAGACTACAGTTCCTCGTGTGTACAATTCCATAGGCCTGTTATCATCTTGGTTACTCACTGGTGGAGCTTTTCAACTTTCTGTCTAGAATCCAGGTGATTATATCTGTGCACAGTAATCAAGATGTAGGCTTATCAAAAAAATAAAAAATAGAATAACTTTTATATACCTACACGTTAATGCTCTTGTTAACATCATAATTATCTGATGCAATAATTTAATCAGAAGCAGTGTTGCCTCTAAACTTTAACTCACGAACCACAATAACTCCCAAGGCTCTAGCTTCATTGCCTTCTTCATCTTCTTAGCCTTTCTTCGTCCACTGCAGGACATAGTTCTTCCCAAACTTCTTCCATTTTTTCTTCTCTTTTGTCTGATCACCATTTCATTCCTCTCCATGTCTGGATATCATTTCTCCATCTTTTTCTCTGTCTACTCCTTTTCCCCTCTCTTGTCTGCCATTCTGTTATCAATCTTGTCCACCTTTTATCTCTCATTCTCTCTAAATTGACTAGCCAATCTCCATTTTGAATTTTTTTATCACTTCTAGTATGTTTCTTACTCCTGTTTGCTTTCTTATTTTTTCATTCTTAATTTTATCCTTTTTAGAAATTTCAGCATTCAAGTTTTCTCTGTGCTATCCTCAGATGGTCACATTGTTTCTCTGTTATGATCCATGTCTTGCTACCATATGTAAACACTGGTATCTCACAGCCGTTGAATATTTTCCTTTTTAAACGCAATGGTAGCTCTCCTGTTATATATTCTTTTAGTATATTAAAGGCTCTTATTACCTTGAATGATTCTTCTGTTGATTTCTTTATTTTGTCTTTCTTTAAAACTTAATATTTGTCCAAGATAGATATATTCATCTACTCGATCTAGTTCTTTTCCACTTATAGTTATTTTGTCTCTTCATTTTCTTTTGTCATATACTTTGATTTTTTAATATTTATTTCAAGTTCCATTTTTTGGCTTTCCCACCATAGTTCATTTGTCATAGATTGTAGTTCTTCTTTGTGATGAGTACTATATCATCAGTAAATCTTAGATTGTTGAGGTACTTCCTATTTATATTAATTCCTTTCACTTCCCAATTTAGCTTTTTAAATATTTCATTCAATGTTGCACTGAATAGTTTGGGTGAAAATGGATTTCCCTGTCTTATTCCTCTCTATATTCAGAATGGTTTTCCTGTGTTTTCTAGTTTTATTGTCACTGTTCCTTTTTTGTATAGTTTATTTATTAGCCAAATATATTACTTTTCTATATTCTTTTTCCAATGCTTCTATCATTTCATCTTGAAATATAGTCAAAAGCTTTTATGTAATCTATAAACATCATATGAAGGTCTGTTTGGTATTCATTAGTTTTTTCTATTAATTGGTTTATAGTATGAATATAGTCTATTGTAGATTTTTTTTTTTTTTAAACCAGCTTGCTCTACTGGTTGAGCTTCATCCAACTTTATCATTAATCTATTTAGCAATATTTTTGAAAGCAGTTTATATACTTGTGATAATAGGCTTCATTGCCTACTTACACCTAATTCCCATTAATACAATACTCTACCTGCAATTTCCTCCATCTAAAATCCAGGCAATACCAAACTGACTTTTATTATTGTTTACCTATATAACTGATCTGTTCACGTAAGCTTCACTCTCCCAACTTAGCATCATTAGCAAATAACTGAATAACAGCCACACATCATCCCACCTCAACACCAAATGGCATTTAGACTGGTATCTTTCACACTGTTCCTGGACTGTAGATGATTGGAAAAGGGTTCTGTAGAGTGATGAATCATGCTTCCAAATGTTTCACTCTAATTGTAGAGATATTTATAATAGAGATTACCTGGGGAACGGTTCTGGCAGGCCTGCATCATTCCAACTGTCGTGCTTGGTGGAAGTGCAGTAATGGTATTATTATTATTCAGGTCTCCATGGAGTCTAAAGACTCATTGTGGGAGGTCCTTCCTAGGAAACGCAAAGTCTATCATACCACTCCTTTAACTCATTGACCATTCTTGCTCTCACTACTCTATCAGGTAATGCATTCCAAGGTTCAACCACCCTCCATACAAAGAAACCACTCCTCACACAGCTGTATGCAAGAGATGGGTTGCATCTGAACATGAAAGGTCATAAGCGATTGAAAAAGTTACTGTTTTCTGAACAAGTTGAAGTAATTGGGCAGGGAAACTAAAATTGAAAAGGTGTTGAGTGTAAGAGGGAGAAACTTGAGCAGTGATTGTATATTTGTTGATCCTTATTCGCAGAATAGAGTGGATAAAAATCGACATGGCTGAAATTAGTGACATGTACATCATTTCTAAAGCTGGTACAAGAGCTAAAGGGAATCTACAATTTTTTTATACTAATGCAAGAAGTATTCGAAATAAGAAGGAAGAATTTTTGGCATTAGTCAGTGCAATCTCACCAAAAGTTGTAGGCATTAGTGAAACTTGGCTGTCAGCAGAGATGTGGTCACTGGCATTGAATGTGATGGGTACAGTATTTTCAGGGAGGATAGAGAAGATAGAACTGGGAGAGGAGTACTGTTGATGATAGCTGATGAGTTGCAGCCAAAGAAAGTAGTATATCAAGATGAGTTGCAGCCAAAGAAAGTAGTATATCAAGATGATAGACATGTGAATGATAGTTCATTTGAGGTGGTTTGGTGTGAAATACTGACCAACGCATCCAAATATACAGTTGGTTGACCATGTTATACAGTTGGTTGCTGTATATATACCAAATATACAATTGGTCGCTGCTATAGGCCAGGGAGTACAGGGGTTGCCCTGTACTCATTGCACTAATTTATACCCCTGTACAAATTAGTGCAATGAGTGCAGGGTTAGTGATTATTATGGGGGATTTTAATTATGGTGATATCAATTGGAAGGACGAAACGTGGCAAAAAGGAAAGGGATTTCATACATCTTCTACGAGATAATTACTTGAAACAGCACATAACTGAAGGGACACATTGTGAGAGAGTGTTGGACCTGGACCTTAAGAAGGGGTATATATATATATGGAACTACAGGTTAGGCATTATAACAAGCTTCAGAGTGAGCTTGCAGCCATCCCATAGCAGAACATATTACAGGGGAAAAATGTTAGCAGTGCATGGGATAAAATCAGTGGGTATCTGAGGAAGGCAATATCAGACTGTCCCCATGGTTAGGAAGACAAACAAGGTAGGCGTTAGATGGATGAGTAGTAGTATCAAGCTTGATCTGCAAAAAAAAAAAGAAAAAAATGATATGGAGAATTTACAAGGAGAAAGGCGATCAGTACACCTATGAGCAGTACAAGGCTCAAGCTAGGAAGGTTACCAGTATAGTAAAAAAAGCTGAATCAGATTATGAGAAGACTTTAGCCAAGGAGATCAAGGGTAATCCCAAAGAGTTCTGCTATGTGGCAAGTAAAAGGAAGAATGACTTCGGAAGAATAACTTTAGTGGGTACTGATGGTATGAAGGTGACAAATTCAGATGTAATAGTAGAGTTACTGAGTGATCACTTTTCAAAAGCCTGTCACATAAGCAAGGATATCTCTGTACCTGTAGCAATAACTAGTTCTGTGAGAACTGAAGTTAATAAATCAGTTAGTATGTTGCAGAATTTAAATGCAAACACTGCTGTAGGTTTAGATGGGAAATCAGCTCGAGTCTTGCGTGAATGTGCAAAGGAATTGTCGATGCCTCTTACTTGGTTATTTAACTTAAGTTTGAACTCTGGTATGGTCCCTACGGAGTGGAAGGAAGGCAAAGTAGTTCCTTTGCATAAAAGTGGCTCTAAAACTGCGGTAGTTAATTACAGATCAATCACCATCTTGGGAGTGGTGGTAAAATTATTCGAAAAGTTGGTTAAAGACAAAATTCAAGTTCAAGGGTTGATCAGGATATGATACTGTATAGGGGCCAACATAGTTTTGTTAAAGGTCGATCCTGTCTTAGCAATTTATTAACTTTTTATAATAGAATGACATCTGAGTTGGACAAAGGAAATGGCTACACAGTGGTACTTCTGGATTTTGCTAAAGCTTTTGACAGGATACCCCATGGAATACTGTTGCACAAATTGGAGCAGATGGGAATGGATATTAAACTGGTGATATGGATAGGAGTACAGTGGCTCAGGGAGAGATACCAGAAGGTGGTGTATGGAGGAGTCGAGTCCAGGATGAGGCAGGTGACCAGTGGTGTGCCTCAGGGCTCTGTGCTTGGGCCATTGTTGTTTAATTTGTACATAAATGATATAGGAAATGGCTTAAAGGGAGATATTGTTTGCTGATGATGCAAAGTTGGATAATGCAATAAAAAATCAAGCTGATGTTGAGAGTTTGCAGGATGATTTAAATAAGCTGGTAAAATGGGCAAAAGGTAATGTATGTCAGTTCAATGCGCAAAAGTGTAAAGTTATGCATTTTGGGATTAAAAGATTACCAGCTGTGTACTACATTCATGGAACAGTACTCCACTAGGAACTTAGGGGTGTTGGTGGATAGGGAGATGAAGTTCAGGGGATACATTACTAAGGTGTCCAAGATTACACATAGGATTACTTTGTTATTGAGGAACACACTAACATCCAGAGATAAAAAGCGTTGATAATTCCACATTTGGATTACTGTGCTCAGGTCTGGTCACCTGGATTCCATAATAAATTTAGTTTAATCCTTTATCCAAGTGTGAGCAAACAAAGTTTGCACCTGAAAGTATCTTCAGGACTGGGGTAAGGTGGTACAACACCGGGCAACTCGTTGCAAAGGTGGAGCAAGCTAACATCACTCCTATCTCAGTATCTTCCATAATGCAAAACACATCTGCTTGTAGATGTGTATAATGCTATGCATTAAGGCAAGGGCCACTACCCAGACCAGTTTCGACCTTTATTGAGGTCTCTTCAGTGGGAGCCAGACCCAAATGGAGATGCCAGGCAGAAGCATTAGCAAGGTCATCTCTACTTATAGGAGTTGCCAAATGGTGTGCCACCTTTTGTACCACCTTACCCCAGTCCTGAAGATACTTTCAGGTACAAACTTTGTTTGCTCACACTTGGATAAAGGATGAAACTAAATTTATTATAATCTAACCAAGTGAAAAATAAACTTTCAACATCTTTCTCTAAATCCAGAGTAATTTAATAAAAAGGTGGTACACTGTTTTGCAACTCCTATAGGTAGAGATGACCTTGCTAATGCTTCTGCCTGGCATCTCCACTTGGGCCTGGCTCCCACTGAAGAGACCTCAATAAAGGTCAAAACTAGTCTGGGTAGTGGCCCTTCCCTTAATGCATAACATTATACATATCCGCAAGGAGATGTGTTTTGCATTATGGGAGATACTGAGATAGGAGTGATGTTATCTTGCTCCACCTTTGCAACGAGTTGCCCGGTGTTGTACCACCTTACCCCAGTCCTGAAGATACTTTCAGGTGCAAACTTTGTTTGATCACACTTGGATAAAGGATTAAACTAAATTTATTATAGTCTAACCAAGTGAAAAATAAACTTCCAACACCTGGATTCCTTCAAAATGAGGAGGTTGTGGAGAGAGGGTTCAGAGGAGAGTGACGAAGTTGGTGAGTAATGTAAAAAATTCTCCCTACATTAATAGTTTGAGAGCTTGTGGATTGCAGAGGTTGGTTGATAGGTGGAGAAGAGGGGATATGATAGAAACATTTAAATTACTAAAAGGTTTTTATAAGATTGATGCAGGGGAAATGTTTCAGCTGTGTGATAGTGATGGAAGAACAAGAAGTCATCCCTGGAAATTAAGAAAAAGAGTGGTTAAACACACTTTTCACACTCTTGTTAACAAGAATGTGAACGAGGTTTTTCACCTGGAGGGTGGTGAATGAGTGCAATGCATTGCCTGACTCAGTTGTGAGTTCTTTGTCTGTAAATGAATTCAAGAAGAGATATGATAGATATTGTTTTGACAGTTTGGGTCTCCATTGAGTCTACTGACTCCATGGCGATACCTGTAATAATAGTAACTTCAAGCAATGGGTGTCATTGCTCCTCGCTGTTCCACCAAGCGAAAGAACTCCCTAGTGTCAACCCTGTAACTACCTCTCAACAGGAAAAGGGTTCAGTGGAACCCTTTTCCTATATAGTATAGGAATGTTTTAGTTGGATGGGGCTTGGTGACATAGTATAGGAATGTTTTTGTGCATGTGCCAATAACCATGACATCTGATGGCTACCTGGAAAAGTTCATTCTTCTGACACTGTGGAAGTACTTTGGCAGTGATCCTTGAATGTTTCAGCACAATGCTTTATGCCATATTACACTACATGTCCAAGACTATTTTCAACAAAACAATGTTGAAGTGTCGGATGGGCTGGCTCAGCATCTAGACCTCAGCCTTATTGAACATCTCTGGGAGGAATTAGAATGCTCCAGACCACAACAGCCGTCAATAGGATTGCGCAAGGAATAGAATTTTCCTGTTTCGATGTGTCAAAAAATTCGTTGAAGCATGCCCTGAATGGTAGCTGCTGTCATTCAGGCAACAGCTGGTCCCGCTGGTACCAGAAATGTAATTAAAGCCCATTTTTTAACCAAAACTAGCTGTTCAAATACTTTTGTGAACAGTGTATATTGGATTGTATTATTATTTCATCTCCCTCTCTTTTAAGTTTATCCTGAACCAAATAGTTGGTAATCATTAATTTTTGGCTATACTTAGATTTTTTTATAGCAGAGAAAATCTGGCAATGGAATTTGTATAAAGAGCACTGTGCAGTGTATAGAATGTTGTTTCATTCTAGTCGCTGACTATGGGAACTTTTTCTGAGCCTTTCTTTGACCTAGTCAACTTTAGGCACTGAGAAGTAATGTTTTTCTTCAAAAACTCTGGTTTAACCCTTCATCATAAAAAATAGACTGCATAACTCGTGCTGTTACAGACAATTATATGAATGTAGTTATCCCATAAGATTACTTGGATTACTTTAATGTGTTCTTAAAGTAATCCAATTAAAGTAGAGTTAAGGAAGTTGTTATTCCTCTTTATAAGGCCTTTATATGCCCACATCTGGATTCTTCTTCTTTGGCACTACAGCCTTTGGCACTACCCCATTGGCCTCCTATTTCTGGGTTTCATAACTCACTACGAGGTGGGGTCGTTACCCTCACACTCAACCACGTGTAATTGTCTGTGAGACGTGTTTTCAAGACTGGTTTGACTGCTTTGCGGGAGGGAAAACCCCAGATAAACTGGAGGAAAAAAACCCTGCAGTCCACGCCCAAGACCAGCTAACTTGGCTATGTCTGAGAAAGATCCTTAACTCCTCATTTCAGTGATGAGAATCGAATGCAGGACACTTCTTTCCCAGGCATATGGTTGTAGAGCGCGTAACCATTTGGCTAACCACATGGACTAACCCACATCTGGATTACTCTGCTCAAGTCTTGTCCCATGGGTTTCTTGGGGATGAGGAAGCAGTTGAAAGGTTTCAGAGGTGAGTGGCCTGTGGGTTCCCTATTAAGGTAGATTGAAGGTGTGTATACTGCAGAAGTTGGCTGATAGCAGAAAAGAGGAGATATGCACATTTAAGTTGCTTAAAGGGTTTTATAGGATTGATGCAAGGGGAAGCACCTGGCTAGAGGGACCAGAACAAGGTGTAATTATTATTATTATTATTATTAAACAAGACCTCATGGAGTCAAAGACTCATCTAGGAGGTCCTTTTATCTCACATACATCTCATCATACCGGGTCTTAAACACATTCAAACTCCTTGCAGACACCACACTCTCAGGCAAGGCATTCCAATCATTCACAACTCTGCACGAAAAAAACCTGCCTCTCACTCCCCTACTCACACCCTCTTTATACAGTTTCCAGGGATGACCTCTGGTTCTCCCCTGATCTCCCACTATTCGCTGTAGAACTTCTCCACCATTGATCCTATAACAACCCCTTACCAACTTGTAGGTCTCTATCATATCTCCCCTCTTCCTTCTCTCCACTAGTCTCTGCAAATTACATCTTTTCAATCTTTCCTCATACTCGACATTCCAGAGGTCAGAAACTACCTTAGTCAGTCGCCTTTGGACCCTTTCCAACATCTCTTCATCCTTCTGAAAACCAGGTGACCAAATCTGGGCACAATAGTCCATGTGTGGCCTAATCAAAGCCTTATACAATGGAACAAGAATCTCCCTACTTCTACACGTCAGTGTCCTCCTCATCATTCCCAGAAGTCTTTGTGTTGTCTTCACAATTTTGGCGATGTGTCCCCTAAATTTTAGATCCTTATCCACTATCACTCCCAGATCTCTTATTTCCTCTACTTCCAACAATATATTCTCACCAAGCATAAATTCTGCATCCCATCTTTGTTTTCCAAATTTTAAAACCTTACATTTTGCAACATTGAACTCACATCCCCATTTGCTTGCCCAATCAATCAATTTATTCAAGTCTTCTTGCAAGGCCACCACGTCTTCACTACTCTTTATGGTTCGTCCCAACTTTGCATCATCTGCAAACAACTGAATATCTCCATCCAAATCTTTGCCAATATCATTAATATACAAGTTAAATAGTAATGGCCCTAAACCAGATCCCTGAGGCACTCCACTAGTGACTTTCCTTTTCCTGGATATTGCACCCCCATACACAACTTGTTGATACCTATCAGATAGCCAGTCTCCAATCCAATGCACTAATCTAATATCCAACCCCATCTGCTCTAGTTTGACTGTCAACTTATCATGAGGTACTCTATCAAAAGCTTTTGCAAAATCCAAATATATTACTGTGTATCCTTCTCCTCTGTCCAAGGAAGCAGTCACTTTATTGTAATAAGTAAGTAGATTACTAAAACACGACCTCCCTTTAGCAAATCCATGCTGTCCATCAAAGATTATACCATTGTTGTCAACCCAACTCTGGATCCTAGTTCTCACAAGCTTCTCCAACAACTTAACCACAACACCTGACACACAGATAGGCCTATAGTTTGATGCTTGAGTTCGATCACCTCCTTTATGAAGTGGTACAATCTTGCCCTCCTTCCACTCTTTAGGGACTTGACCAAGTGCAAGACTCGTATTAAAAAAATATGTCAAGGCAGGTGTCAATTCTCTGGCACATTCCTTCAGAATACGCGGTGATATATTATCAAGTCCCACAGCCTTATTTACATCTAGTTTACTCAACTCCCCAAACACCTCTTCCTCACTTACAGTCAGTCTCTCCTCCCATCATCAACTGCTCTTAATCTCTCCATGAAGTCACATTCACAAGATTGAAAGATCTTTATGAACTGCTCATTAAGTATCTCCACCACACATTCTGCAACAGCTGTCTTTATACCATTTCCTCCAATCAATGTCATCCTTCCATAATCATTCTTTCTTTTGCTGGCTACATATCGAAAGAACTCCCTAGGATTCTTTTTAGCTTCATTAGCTAACTGCTATTCATACCTCTCTTTAGCTACTCTCACCAACCAAGTCACTCTCCTTGCCTGGTCTTTGTAGAACTCATGAAATTGGTTACTTCCACTTCTCTTATGCTGCCTCCACAATGCCCTTTTTCTCTGTATTGCATGCTTAATCTCTTTATTCATCCATCTCACACCTAACTTATTTAACCTTCTCACCCGTGGTATACATTTAGACATTGCATCCACTAAATATTTTTTGAAAATCCCCCAAGCTGCATTGATCTCTTTTCCAGCTAACTCCTCATTCCATGCTACACCTGCAAGCTGTCTCCCGAGCTCTTCATAATCCCTGGAAGTTGAATAAAGGTGTGGTTAGTAGGGATGTGAATATTAGATTTTTTGTTTGGAGAGTTGCGGATGAGTGAAATGGGTTGCCAAAGTCAGTTGAAGTACTTTATCTAATGTATTCAAGGAGAGGTATGATAGCTTGTGTGGATAGTTTGAGTCTCCCACGATGAATCTTCTACTCCATGGAGTGGCCATACAATAATAATAATAAATCAGCTAACGCCATTCATTCCCATATAGGGAGTAGGCAAGGCCGTTTTAGTTCTAACTTTTGGAGACTGAGTGTGCAGTTCAATCTCCACTGGTAGCCAATTAGAGATGGCTGGCCAAGGCTATCATGAATCTAATCGTTAAGCAGTGAAGAGATGGCTAACAAGTGCCACCATTTTATGGTCTCTAACACTAACACTATATATTTTTTTAATATCTGAAAAACACTGTGGATTTAGCAGTCAATTTTCTTGAGTTTACAGGATTAAAAATATTCTTGCCAGTGCCAGAGATCGATTAACTCTGGAACAATTTGAAAAAAGGCTTAGAAATTGTTCCTCCAGTTGCTGTCTAGAGGAACAACAATAATAATAATGTGAGGTTAGTAATACAAGATGGAAGCAGTTGTCTGCCTGTCTGAGAACACATGGAATACGTCCAAATAAGTCCAAAAGACGGCCTGTGACTAGTGGTGTGCCGCAGGGTTCTGTTCTTGGACCACTGCTGTGTAATCTGTTCATTAACGATATAGGGAAGGATCTAAGCGGAACAATTCATTTGTTCGCTGATGATGCAAAGTTGGGTAGGGCAATAGTGAATGCAGAAGATGTCAAAGTCTTGCAGGATGACTTAGATAGATTGGAGTTCTGGGCTAATGAGAATGGATGTCAATTTAATGTGACAAAATGTAAGGTTATGCATTTTGGAGTGAAAAGATTAGCAGCAGTATACCACATTGGTGGAACTGTACTCCAAGAGATTGATGAGGCCAGGGACTTGGGAGTGTTGGTGGATAGGGAGATGAAGTTTAGGGGGCACATTGCGAAAGTAGCTAAATCAGCTCATCAACTCACTTGGTTGTTGAAAAATACCTTGACGAGCAGAGACAAGCAAGTTATTGTACCTCTGTACCGAGCCTTGATAAGACCTCATCTCAATTACTGTGCCCAGATTTGGTCACCTCGGTTCCTTCTTGATGGGGAGGAGGTGGAGAGGATCCAGAGGCGAGTGACTAAGATGATAACAGGTCTATGGAATGAACCATATGAGAACAGGTTGAGGATTTGTGGGTTGCAGAAACTAGTTGATAGGTGGAGGAGGGGAGATATGATTGAGACATTCAAATTGCTAAAGGGATTCTATAGGATTAATTCAGAGGATATTTTTGAGATCAGGACTGGTGGTGGGAGAACTAAGGGACACCTATGGAAGCTGGGCAAGAGTGTGGTTAGCAGAGGTGTTAGAGCTGGGTTCTTTACTTTTAGAGTGGTAAATGAGTGGAATAAGCTGCCAGAATCTGTTGTGGGTGCTATGACGGTGAACGAGTTCAAGACAAGGTATGATAGATACTGTTAGAATGTAATCGCATAGTTGTGTGGACATGATGTTTAGGGCCTCCCTCGATGAGTCTAAGGACTTCTGGAGTCGTCCGAAATAATAATAATAATAATAATAATAATAATAATAATAATACATACACACAAATATATATTTAAATGTAAGACTAACTGTAAGTCTTACACTTAAATATATATTTACAGTTAGACTTTATATTGCACTCACCAACTACAACTCTACGGTGTTATAGCGATGGATGGTTTTATCTCCCTGAAACATGGGTTTTCATCCCACAAATGAGACAAACTGGGGAACAGCACACACATGCATTTAACAGCCATAATATGCACAGCAGACAACATTAACTGCTCAGAACATTAATTAGATTGAAAGCTGCAAGTTTCTTGACCTTATAGGCCAGTGAGAATCATATGCAATGGAAAATGGGAAAAAACAGGAAATATGTCTTCTATAAACTAAAGTAAGTATTGTTTTTGATCTTTTGATCAAAAACAATACTTACCATATTGTTAGATCCTGAATTGAGAACTTTACAAGTAAATTCTTTATTCAGGATTTAACATGATAAATATTACTAATTAAGGAGATACCTGCACATCAGCTAATAATTATGAAAAATTTCTTTATGTTATGTGATAATGTGTAGTCCATATGTGCCATATATTGAAATTTGTTCCTGTATAACTGAAATGAGAAGGAGCGAATTTTGTGTCAGAATAGTAAGAATTATGTAAGGGAATTGTTAAGTTATTTGTAAATCCTATAAGCTGTCTAGTACATTACGAAATTTCCAGAAAAATAATAAATAGTAATCCGGAATAATCCATACGAATCGAGCGTAGCGATGAAGGCTATACCTACGCGGAAAGTGACGTCAGAACGACTACCTGGAATAGTGTAACCTAACAGATTATGGATAACTGATAACTGATGTGGCATGATGGATATCAGTCCCATGGACTCCGATCCCTTCGTCGCTATGAAATAGTCTTGTATTAAAGATTAGCGAGCACCTGGCTCACCCTATTTAGGGCTGTATGGAGGCACCTGAACCGATAAGCAGAGCTGCTTTCGGGCGCTTATGTTTCCACCTGTCGTGTTCGTCATAGTTAGATGACTCTTGAATAAGTTGATTTGGGTGAACAGCTGCTTTGGCAAAATAAGCAGCAGCGCTGTTATGGAGGAACGTGGGAATATCTGGAATATCGGCATCACGGTGTAAGAGAGCATTTCTGACAAACCACAGAGCGTTAAAAATCATACGGAGGCACTTGTTTTGAATAACTTGTAGCTTTTTTGATGTTGGTGGGGGAAGTGTGACCCCCATGCCGGTGATCCGTAAGTTAACGATGGTCTGATAATTGTTTTATAGATCCATAGTTTGTTTTCAGTGCTGACTTGACTTCTTCGATTGAGGAGAGAATAGAGTTGCACAATTGCAGAGTTTGCTTTTTTGCATGCATAAACTATGTGGGAGTTAAAGTTTAAACGATTATCAAGTTGAATGCCTAGATATTTGGTGCTAGTTCTCCATGGGATAGCTATGTTAAAAAGTTTAACTTCTCCAAAGTGAGATGCTTGTCTTCTTGTGAAGAGAATGGCAGTGCTTTTATCGGCATTTACAGATATTCTCCATTTCCTGAACCAGTCCTCCAAATTTTTTGCTGCAGTCTGCAAGCGCTGCGTAGCTATATGTGGCCTGAGAGATCTGCTAAGAATTGCCATATCATCCACATAACTAGTTATAGTGGTTAGTGATGTGCTAGGAACATCAGAAACAAAGATGTTAAAAAGCAACGGTGAGAGCAACGAGCCTTGGGAGACATCAGCAGTGATTTTTTTCAATGAGGATCGAATTCCACGCAACTTGACCTGGATTTTACGGTCTTGTAGAAAGGAGTCAATAATTTTAGTAAGGTAAAGAGGGATGTTGGCTGAAATTAATTTATAGATGAGACCTTTGTGCTACACCTTATCAAATGCTTTTGCAACATCTAAAAAGATAGCTCCTGTGTGCTGTTTCCAGTTAAAGCCTGTAGTGATGAATTCAGTCAGTCTGTGAATTTGCTGTGTAGTGCTATGTCCGGTACAGAAACCAAATTGTTCTTTTGGAATTATGTTAATTTTATTCACTTCCTCATTAAGTCGGTTGAGAATGACTCTTTCTGCGATTTTTCCTAGGCATGATAAAAGACTGATAGGTCTATAGTTCTGTCATTTGAGGTGCCTTACCAGGCTTGAGTATAAGGAATATATCAGCTTGTTTCCATCTTGAGGGGAAATAATTTAATCTCAGCATTGCATTAATAATGGCTACTAAATGCATGACAGCTTTGTGTGGGAGGGCTTTAATTGTTTTGTTGGTAATTTCATCTGGACCAGGGGCTTTTTTGTTTTTGAAGACCAGATCCGCATGTACATAATTAGGACGGCACTGAAGTTGGAGAGCGTCAGCAAAAGCTTCTGCTTTTTCATTATCTCTGTAAACAAGACCTCTTTCTCCGTGAATGGGCTGGATGTTAGAGCGATCCGTATGGAGAGCTTTAGTCAACTTCCACAGAGAATTATCTTCAGTTTTGAGAGAACATAGTTTTCTTTCCCATTGCTGGTTCCGGTGATCTGTTAATGGGTAACGGACTAGGTTGGACGCTTTATTTCTTTATTTAGTTCTCGACGGTCTTGCGGAGATAGCGTGTTGTGATAGCGGCGTCTGAGTCTATTTTTGTTCCTGATCAGAGCAAGGATTTCTTCAGGAAGTAAGTTTACTTGAGCTGGGGTGGAAATAGAACAAGCTGTGGATAAGCCAGAGTGTATTTTACATTCAAGATTGCTGACTGCCACGTCAATTTCTTCACGGGAAAAGATAGTAGGTACTGAGTCTATGATAGTATTCATTTTAGCCTTGAATTTTGCAAAGTTAGTGTGGGATTGGCTGAGAATGAGCTCAGGCTCCCCTCCTAAACTTAAAAGTACTGGATTGTGATCTGAGCTAAGTTCGTCAACCACTTGAAGTTGGAATTGATGAGAAATGTTAAATATAGCAATATCCACTTTCCAGTCTCCGCACACCAAGTCCATTCAAATGCAGGCCATCCATCCTGTATAAGTCCTTTCGCCCTTCAAACTCATTCCACATGTCCACGAATTCCACACCACACCGTCTGCATATCCTGCGCATAATGTCATTTGCAATTATGGCCCTCCTTCTAAACTCCTCTCTGTCATACCGCGACAACAGACTAACCATTCTAACTCTGTCACTCTTTTCTTTCGCTACCTTTAACAATACTTTCAAGTCCTCTCTCATAAAAAATTTATCACCTTTCAATTCATTCGTACCCGCCACAATTATTAATTCTTTCACCCTCTGTTTTTGCACTTTAATACTCTCATTTACATCCTTAAATTTCGCACCCGGTAAGTACGATTTAGTTACACTGCCATCTATCACCCCTCTTAATAACGAATCACCATACAAACCCATATCGAACCCATTTTTCTCTATCACGTCAGGTTTTTCCTCTATGGCATTTTCTTTTTGCTAATTTGTAAGTTTTTGATAGTTTTAAGGAGGCAGTACTATTTAGAGGATCAAAAAAATCGATTTTTTAATATTATTTTCTGAAAGTATGGACTTTTAAAAATCTGTTCCTAACTTTTTATCAAGAAATTCGAAAAATTCCCGAAGATATAGCTTATTATTCAAAGCGGTGCGCAGATCAGAATCGGAGCGCTCACCGCTCTCGCTTGTTAGTAAACGAATAAATGCGTAAGAACCTGCAACGGTACGTACTGGCGCTTTGAATGCGAGATAGGCCAATAATTAGATACATAGCTACTTAACAATATTCATTAAAAATTACAAGAATATTTATACACATGAGTTTCAGGGAATAAATTTTTGTTTGTAGCAATTTCTGCTGTGTGTTCTGTTTTGGCAATCCCTTTGAATACTCCAACAGTAGTCGACCATCATGTGAGAATCCCATCTTCCTTGGTACCGATCTTCCATAGTTTTTAAGTCTTGATGAAATCTTTCGCCTTGTTCATCGCTTACAGCACCTAATTTCTTGGGAAATCTATCATTATGACTGTATAGGAAATGAAGCTTTATGCTCATGTTGCAACCTAGGCGCTAGAAATTTTCAAGCATTGTTTCCACTAGATCTTTGTAATTGCACACTTTTATGTTTCCAAGAAAATTATTCGCAACCATCGTAAATGAAGTCCAGGCCTCTTTCTCAATTTCGTTCATAGAGTTGATGAAATTTGGGTCTCTCATTAAAGTTCTAATTTGCGGTCCATCAAATACACTGGCTTTAATTTTTTCATAACTAAGTCGTGGAAATTTTTCACATATGTATTGGAAACAGTCACTTTGTAAATCTAAAGCTTTAACATACTGCTTCATAAGACCTAGTTTAATGTGAAGAGGTGGAAAAATGATTTTTTTCTCTGTCGATTAAAGGTTGATTTATAATATTCTGTTCTCCAACATTTAAAGATATTCTAAGAGGCCAATGTTTCTGACTCCAGTGTTGGTTTCTAACTCGACTATCCCAGAAGCATAGAAAACACGGAAACTTTGTATATCCTCTTTGAAAGCCAAGTAAAAAGTTCACCATTTTAAGATCCACACAGATGATCCAGTTATGGTCTGTATATTTTAATAACTTCAGAACCTTTTTATTGTCCTCATATGTTTCCTTTAAGTGGACTGAATAGCCAATAGGAGTTGAGCCATATACATTCCCATTGTGTAGTAAGACACACTTGAGACTTCTGCTTGAACTGTCGAGTTACAACACTCATTTCAGTTAGTACACCTGACAGATTGTTACAGTAAACAAACCCACACTCGTGTTTAAAATATTGTACAAGATTACTTTCCCTGCTACGATAAAAAAGTTATCTTCGTATCTTGCTCCAGTAAGTTTTTTTCATTTAATCTTGAAGCTAACAATTCAGATGATTCCTTTGATAGGCCCAAATCTCTTACTAAGTCATTCAATTCCGCTTGAGTAAAACGTTGCGGTCCAGAACTAGAAATTAAATTTTCATTGTCTAAATCAACTTCCGGGTCTTGCTCCTCAAGAACACCTGGCATATCCCGATCATGCTCGTTCTCAAGTAAAGGAAGTCCTTTATAAATTGACACAGCTATTTCATTGAAATGAGCAACTGGCCGAATTGCTGAGTCAAGATTTGGATACACAGTTTTTTTCTTATTCTTCTTATTATAACCAGAAGTCTGAACTAAACAAAAATAGCAATCATCTACGTGATTTTTCGGTTCACGCCAATTCATTGGAATGCCAAAAGCTAATTTTTGGCGTTTTTCCTTGTAAATTTTCTACACATGACTTACACACTTTATTTGGAGCCCATGAATTCTCCTGATCTGCAAGTTTTACGTCAAAGTATGCAAAGTACACTTTCTTAACGAAATCAGTGATATTTGTCCTTTGACTGGGAACAGTATAGCTGCCACAAATGTAGCAGAAGGAATCTACACTATTGACACATTTTCGAATAGTAGACATGATGTATTTTCTTCACTACCAACTAACATGCAATTAACAAGACAAAAAAAAAAAAAAACCAGAGACTTTATTGAAACGTTATAAGCGCTCATCATACTTTCACGATCGATTAACGATTGACTGATTTCGATCGTTCTTTGTCCGCTATGACACACATTTTGCTTAGTATGTCTGCTTAGTATTTGTGCCCATTTGTTTTAGGCAGTTGTCATCGCCTACTTTTCATCACCTAAATGTATTAGGTCGGTTATCAGCCTCTCTCGCATTCAGAGAGCCAATACGTGCCGTTGCAGGTTCTTACGCATTTATTCGTTTACTAACAAGCGAGAGCGGTGAGCGCTCCGATTCTGATCTGCGCACCGCTTTGAATAATAAGCTATATCTTCGGGAATTTTTCGAATTTCTTGATAAAAAGTTAGGAACAGATTTTTAAAAGTCCATACTTTCAGAAAATAATATTAAAAAATCGATTTTTTGATCCTCTAAATAGTACTGCCTCCTTAAAACTATCAAAAACTTACAAATTAGCAAAAAGAAAATGCCATAGAGGAAAAACCTGACGTGATAGAGAAAAATGGGTTCGATATGGGTTTGTATGGTGACTCGTTATTAAGAGGGGTGATAGATGGCAGTGTAACTAAATCGTACTTACCGGGTGCGAAATTTAAGGATGTAAATGAGAGTATTAGAGTGCAAAAACAGAGGGTGAAAGAATTAATAATTGTGGCGGGTACGAATGAATTGAAAGGTGATACATTTTTTATGAGAGAGGACTTGAAAGTATTGTTAAAGGTAGCGAAAGAAAAGAGTGACAGAGTTAGAATGGTTAGTCTGTTGTCGCGGTATGACAGAGAGGAGTTTAGAAGGAGGGCCATAATTGCAAATGACATTATGCGCAGGATATGCAGACGGTGTGGTGTGGAATTCGTGGACATGTGGAATGAGTTTGAAGGGCGAAAGGACTTATACAGGATGGATGGCCTGCATTTGAATGGACTTGGTGTGCGGAAACTGGAAAGAGCGTTGCTGAATGAAGTGAAAATGGATGTGCAAAACCAGGGAAACTAGAAGTACCAAGGAGGGGGGGGGGGGGATGGATATGCAGACATCAGTGAGACAGATGAGTGTAAGAATGTATATAATGTACCTGCGCCAGCACTATGGACAAAAAATGGGAATGGGTCATTTAGAATAATGCATCAATATAGGGGTGGGACGAAGGGATCACTGCATTTCATGTATACTAATGCCAGGAGTATTAGGAACAAGAAAGAAGAATTTTTGGCCTTGATTGGCTCTTCCTGGCCACAGGTTATTGGCATTAGTGAAACATGGCTGACGGAAGATGATATAGTTTGTGGGATAGAATGTGTAGGTTATAGTGTGTTTAGGAGGGGCAGAGAGAATAAAATGGGGGGAGGGGTATTATTGATAATAGCTGATGAACTGCAGCCAAGGAGAATTGAAGGATAGTGAAAGGAGCTCATTTGAGGCTATTTGGTGTGAGATTGAGACTGGCAGATTAAAATATTCAGTTGGGTGCTGCTATAGACCAGGTGATGGAATAGATGGTGGAGATAGTATGCATGGGGAAATTGATGAAATGAGTGGAAGGAGGGTATTTATTATGGGGGATTTCAACTACGGTAACATTGATTGGAAGGAGGAGAGGACACATGTAAGGAAGGAAAAGGATTTTATTCAATTATTAAGTAATAACTATCTGAGACAGCATGTAATTCAAAATACTAGGGATGTGAGAGTGCTTGACCTGGTAATAGCATCTGAGAATTTGATGTAATGATTATGACCATGTTGCCACCTATTGGTGAGAGTGATCATAAGGTCTTGACCTGGGAGATGGCTAAAGGTGTGAAATTTTCGATTAAGACAGGGTATATGTGGAATTACCATGCTGGCAAGTATGACAAGCTTAGGAGATTGCTTGGATCAGTGCCATGGCATGTACAACTGCAAGGGCTGGACGTCGATAGAGCATGGGAAGTGGTCAAGGAGCATTTACAGGAGGTTATGGCTGATTGTATACCTAGGGTCCGAATAGTAAAACAAGTAGGGGTTAAATGGATGAATAACACCATTAAGCTTGAGCTGCAAAAAAAGAAAGAACTGTGGAGTGAATTTAAAGAAAAGGGTGACCTGCAGGCACACGAACGGTATAAAGTGCAGGCCAGAAAGGTAACGTGTGTGGTAAAAAAAGCAAAAGCAGATTATGAAAGGAAACTAGCTATGCAAGCAAAAGAGAATCCCAAACAGTTCTTTCAATATGCTGCAAGCAAGAAAAAAACTGTACACGGCAAAATGATTTTAAGGAATGACGATGGTAAGGAGGTCACTGAATCAGTCGATAGTAGAGTTACTGAGCACGCACTTTGCAAAAGCATATCATCCAGGTGGTGACATTGAAAAAATGAAGGAACCATTAGTTTATACGGGAATAGTGATGAATGAAGTGGAGGTGACTAGTCTATTACAGAACCTTAATGTGTACACATCTGTGGGATTGGATGGTATACCGGCACGGGTCTTGCGTGAAGCGGCTAAGGAATTATCAGTGCCCTTGACCATGTTGTTTAATCTGAGTCTCAGGTCTGGTTTAGTCCCGAAGGTTTGGAAAGAGGGGAAAATAGTTTCACTGCATAAAGGAGGATCCAAGACTACGGTTGCAAATTACCGACCAATCAGCATATCAGGAGTCGTTGTCAAGGTCTTGGAGAATGTAGTCAAGGAAAAAATACAGGAATGGATTGATGAAAATGAGATACTGTACAGGGAACAGCATGGCTTTGTTAAGGGTAGATCATGCTTCAGTAACTTGCTCAAGTTTTATAACAAGGTGACGGCTGAACTGGATAAGGGAAATGGGTTTACAGTGATACTGCTGGACCTGGCAAAGGCGTTTGACAGGATACCACATGGAATACTAATCCGTAAACTACAACATATGGGAATGGATATAGGGTTGGTGAGATGGATAGGTGGTTGGTTGATGGAGAGATATCAAAGAGTAGTTTATTCAGGAGTAGAATCCAAAAGACGGCCTGTGACTAGTGGTGTGCCGCAGGGTTCTGTTCTTGGACCACTGCTGTTTAATCTGTACATTAACGATATAGGGAAGGATCTAAGTGGAACAATTCATTTGTTCGCTGATAATGCAAAGTTGTGTAGGGTGATAGTGAATGCAGATGTCAAAATCTTGCAGGATGACTTGGATAGATTGGAGTTCTGGGCTAAGGAGAATCGATGTCAATTTAATGTGACAAAATGGAAGGTTATGCAATTTGGGGTGAAAAGATTAGCAGCAGTATACCACATTGGTGGAACTGTACTTCAAGAGATTGATGAGGCCAGGGACTTGGGAGTGTTGGTGGATAGGGAGATGAAGTTTAGGGGGCACATTGCGAAAGTAGCTAAATCAGCTCATCAACTCACTTGGTTGTTGAAAAATACCTTAACGAGCAGAGACAAGCAAGTTATTGTACCTCTGTACCGAGCCTTAATAAGACCTCATCTCGACTACTGTGCCTAGATATGGTCACCTCGGTTCCTTCTTGATGGGGAGGAGGTGGAGAGGATCCAGAGGCGAGTGACTAGGATGATAACAGGTCTATGGAATGAACCATATGAAAACAGGTTGAGGATTTGTGGGTTGCAGAAACTAGTTGATAGGCGGAAAAGGGGAGATATGATTGAGACATTCAAATTGTTAAAGGGATTCTATAGGATTAATTCAGAGGATATTTTTGAGATCAGGACTGGTGGTGGGAGAACTAGGGGACACCTATGGAAGCTGGGCAAGAGTGTGGTTAGCAGGGGGTGTTAGAGCTGGGTTCTTTACTTTTAGAGTGGTAAATGAGTGGAATAAGCTGCCAGAGTCTGTTGTGGGTGCTATGATGGTGAACGAGTTCAAGGCAAGGTATGATAGATACTGTGAGAATGTAATTGCATAGTTGTGTGGACATGATGTTTAGGGCCTCCCTCGATGAGTCTAAGGACTCCTGGAATTGCCCGAAATAATAATAATAATAATAATATTTGAAATCAGCGCACCCAAATTAGTAAAAAACAAGTGTGAGATCATAATCAGCAGAATTTTTTTTTTTTTATTGGCCAGTGTAATTTCCACCGAAACGAACGTAAAGTAGGCTATATTAGCCATTAAAATAATAATTTCCACCTTTAGCCAATCACATCAAACTGGCCCAAGGCTATCTGTAATTTTAATAGACACCAGAGTATGCAGACAACTGTCGCTATCTCATGGTTTCCAACGGTGTAGCTGCTTATACCATTTCCATAGGTTAAGCGTGCGATGAATTTATAAACTGTCATTCGTTCTTAAATATTGTATTTTACTTTATTACTTAATTTACTCTATTTTATATTTACAATTAATTTATAAATAAATATAAAATAAATATATTTCAGAACAGAAGTCAGTTTATCTTTGTTACGTTACTCTGGAACGAAAAATATTTCATAGTACAGGTGATAATGAAAACTGAAAGGAAAAGGCGGCATTTGAAGGAAGGAGTCAGGTGTAAGGACAGGAATAAGAAATTCACTTCCTGTTTATGACTCTACCGCAGGTTATATTAGACTAGGAAACAGAAATATGCAACAATAATAGTCACCCTGTAATTGGAGGTGGCGCATGAAGAAGAGGAATAAAACTCCAATCGCATGAAGTTAATATCACGTGTTTTAATATTCGATGATTATATGAGTCAATATATAAACGGAACCGATAAGTTCTAACCGTTTCGAAGTTTGCATGTGTTTTACCATGGCGAATTTATTGTTTTCGCAGATATCGTTGTTTTCTGTTTTATGCATTTATTTTTGTGCATGTAGTGATGTTATTCGAGATTTTAACAGTGTTCTGGAGACAGAAAAATATGTTGCAACTTTATTCTGTAAGAATTGTTTTTTTTTTTTTTTTTTTACTATCACAATATTTTTGTGCGAATATATATTGTGTGTGTATATATATATATATATATATATATATATTGTAAAATGAGTTGACTTAAACCGAAAGTTAGGTAAAAAAAAAAAAAAAACAGCTTTAAATACAACTACAACGTTTTCATGCTAATTATGTATAGAGACTGTCAATATTTTTTTTATTTTTTTTTTAGCCTTCAGTGTTTTTTCTTTTCTTTTCTTTTATAATGTCACCTGATGAAGGCTGTTATAAGCTGAAACTAGTCGTGTTTTACTATTAACCCTCCCCTTTTCCTTTTTTTTTTTTTAAATCTAACTCTCCGTTTAAGTTCATTCAACTCATTTTACAATATGTATTTCAACCGAGTCAATGAATCGTCACACACACATATATATTTATATTTATGAGAATGATTTGGTTTAAATTAAGATAATATTGTACACACACACACCCTTTGGTTATTTTTTTAGAATATGAGTTTCTAGGGTAGTTCTTATAAAATTTCAGTATTATCTGAAAGATAAGAGGATTATAAACAAAATAGATATTGTGCATTAATCAAAAACAGTTTTAGCTCGAACTAGACATCTGGTCGTTTACTCGCAAGTGGCAATTTAATAGACTGATCTCAAGGTGCTCTGTAATCCTAAGGGCATAGTAGGAATATCGTTTGACGTAACCAATGCTTTTGCTAAATATCATTAATAAATCATTGAATAATTCATATTTATTACAAACGGCCGTTTGAAAGAAACTTTTTAGTTTCTTCCGTAGCGCAATCGCGAGAACAATGCGACATTGCCATTTGAAGGGAAAGATCATATTCCAGCGCCGTTCTGGGAATGGAAGGCTTTTCAACTGAAGTTGAGTTACTTATCATTTGGGAAATAGGTCCCATCTCTAAAATCAAGTTTTTCAGTTCCGCAAAATCGACATGAGAACATGCAGCCTCGTCTCTTCAGTTGTTTTTGCTATAACTACAACGAAAGCAGAATATAACATTGCAAAAAAAACGAGGCTCCGAACTCCATGAAGATGCCGTATAATAATAAAATGTAGCCGAGGGTGAAAGAATGTGTACTGTCACTTTTACAAAAAGTGACAGTACACATACATCTAAGCATTAAAGACATTAAATAATTATGACATTTTTGTAATATTTCAAAAACTATTAAGCAAAAACTAACATTTTCTGCATTAATTGAACATGCATGATATAATAATATATTATAATTATAATGGGTATCTCCATGGAATCAGAAGACTCATTGCAGGAAACTTGATACACTAGCTATTATATTGGATATAATACTTTGATATCATTCGATGGATGTTTAAAAATAAATAAATAAATAAAAAAAATCGACATATGGAAGACATTCCAAGCAACAAATGTGATATTGAAGTGGTATGAATTTTTTTATTTTTAAACAAAGTGCATAGAATTCATGATAGGTGCAAAGGTTGTAAAGTGTGTTATACATTATATGAGCAAAGTAGATATTAGATCCAGCATTATTTCAAAGCCAAATGTAGTATTGTGTTTTAAGTGTTTATTTATATATAGAAACCAGTTAGTTTTATAAATTCCTATTACAGTCCCTGTAATGAATATTATAGCTAACAAGGTCCAACAAGAAAACGGAGTTAAAAATGACACGAGTTGTCATCTTCTAGATGAGACTAAATTATGGTGTGGAATATATAAGAAAACTGGCAGGTGACACTTCTTCACCATTGTTTGTAGAGCTAGCTGATTGCTGTATCTTAATTATCAAAGCTTATTTATTCCACAGGAATTCAAACTATTTATTTTAGTTTATATTTATAATTTTTATTATTTTGTGTGATCAAACATTTCCATGCATTTGTATTACTTTTTTAAATTTTCATTCTTCCTCTGATTACCTCTGAGTATTAGTTCAAATTCTCAGCAAAGGGTTTCAATGAGATAAGATCAGTTTGGTCTACTGCAGCCTTCCCCTGTCTATTCATTTAGCACACGTGTTCTGCTAATAATTAATTAAATAAATGCACTGTGGTTCATCATTTTGATTAGGTGCAGAGTAATAGAAGTAATGAATTAGTAAGCAAAGCTGTTTCTCCTAGTAATTTGGCATCTCTGTGTGAGTTCCAAGGGTGACTTGCTCTACTGCATACAAAGCATATCATACTAATAATGTGCCCCACCTTTTGCTTAGTATGTCTGTTTACACAACCATGGTTCTGGCAAGGTTGTGGATTGTCTCATTATATGCATATCTTCGTAAGTTGAAGGATACCATATAGATTTCTAGGATGCAGATGATTTTCAGTGCCTGATGATATATCACTATTTTTCTTATTAGAGGCAAGTAGGATCTCTGTGTTCCTGTTTATTCTCACATGCAGTGCAAGTGATGACCTTGATGGACATGCTCAATACACTGTCACTGTAGTACTCTCAATTGGTTGAGGCACCATCATCTCCTCCTCCTGATACTGCAGTAAGGCAGTTTCCACCGGCCACCTGCTAAATAGTACACAGTTAGCTCGGCGGTAATGCATGTGGAGAATTCTCAATCAGCTCGTGAATAATCCTTTTGCTTCTGCTTACTCTGTTAGGTCATGCCTGGAGGGAGCCAGTGTAATAGTCTTCAGGAGGCTGCACTTGGATTGGAGTCTGGGCTCTGCCTGAATGGGAGTTGTGTACAAGTCCTTCACCTCTGCCATGCCCCTGCTTTATAAGTTTTAAGCATTATTTCAAACATGAAAAATAACCAAATGAATACTAATGTCATTGTAGTTATAAAGAAAGAAAAAAAAGCTCCACAAAAAAATAAAACTATACACCAGAAAAAGCCAAAATAACATCACACAAAAAAAGAACATCCAAATCCATTTCACGAATATCTGAGGGCATAAATTCAAACATTAGTGATGTGTACTACCACTTACAGGCATCACAACCTGATTTGTTATTCATTACTAAATCCCAACAGTCATTAGCTATGACTATAGTTCACCTTACTGATCCCAGTTACATCATGTGTGATGCCTTCTTTATGAAGGGTGAAATACATGCTTTTCTCAGATTTCATATGCCTTGCCATTTACAGTCTGCTCTGATTCAATTTTTATTGTCTCGCACTGTTGCCTTAATTTCTGATAACCATGCTGGCCTCTTTGATTCCTTATCTCTGAAAGTTGATTTGATATTATATTATAATTACCAAAATTGAGAGTGTCTTGTTTAGAGACTTTAGTGCTCATAATGAAAGCGGCTTCTCTTTTCAAATATCAAGCTGGAGGGAGAAGCTGAATTATTTGCATTCACTCATGATCTAACACAAAGTAGTAGACTATCAGATAATTCACCCCCTCCCTCCCCCACATTCTGCCGGCACACAGCCAGCATAATCAGCTTTCCCACTAAATAAACTGTAGATGTTTTGTATTTTCTTGACAACTCTAATCATAATTTGGCACAATCCTTACTGAAGTGAGGATCTTTAATCTCTCATCCTGTTCTAAACTCGCTGACTTCTATCCAAGCCTATCTAACAAATGTACCAGAGCAGTCCAAAATAAATAATTGCAATGGGGGGGGGGTTGATATTGAGATATATAAGCTAATTAGTGGTTGTTATCAGTTGACATGGAGAAGATTATTCATAGAATGGGAGAGGGAAGTAGAGCAAGAGGCCATTCCTGGAAACTGTTGTATGAGGAGAGGAATGAGGACTAGCTTCTTTACATGGAGGTTGGTTGGTGTGTAGAATGTATTGCTTGAGTGTGCTGTGAATGTAGACACATTGAATCAGTTTTAGGCATGATTCGATGATCTTTATATGTGATAGTGCATACCTCCCACAATGAGTCTGACTCCATGTAGGTCAGATGTTGTTATTATTATTATTCCTAACACCTCCAAGGATTCCGACTCATTGCGGGAGGACACCTACAACTGTCTCAACCACTACCCCGAACCTCTACTACGAATCATCTCCATCAACGCCATCTACCTCCACCACCACAACTGGTATTGTATGTCTGTAAATTGCATGTGTTCTGAAGGGCCGAATTGTGTGTATGGGGGATGAAAAACCCGAGTTTCCAGGAGAAAAAACCCTGCTACCTCCGTATGAGATCGGCTAACTCGCCTTTGATTGAAATCGTCCAGATAAAGATTTCTCCCGTTGCGACGAGAATCGAACTTAAGTCTATTCCAATGAAGGGCACAATGTACTGTCGTTCTTCCAATTGCGTTATGGAGGCATTTGAATTGGATTGTTAATCATGTTCCATTTACCCCATGTAATTGCAGTGTTTTGAAAAGCTTTTTTTTTCTTCTGGACACCTTGTCATTTGACTTTTTCAGATCTACAAAACTTAAGTACAGAGCTTAAGCATCATTGTTGTATTCCCAAGATTTCTCAGCTATTTGTCTTAAAAGTGAAAATCTGATATCTTGACAAGTTCTATTTGCCCTAAACCAGCTTGTTCTTCTCAAAGTTTCTCTTCCATAATTTTTCTCAATGTCTTTTGTAGCATGCTTGCATAAATATTACCCAGGACACTTAATAAGGAAATTCCTCTGTCATTCTCATATTCAGGTTTATTCTCTTTTTTTTTAAAAATGGGGACTGTGAGAGCTGGACTCCAATCATCTGGAATTTGACCTTCTGACCAAGCCCTCTGAAATATGCAGAGTAGCTACTGCAAAACACGTATACCTCCATACTTAAGCATTTCTGGTTGAATATCATTTACTTCAGCTACCTTTCCACCTTTCAAGTTTTTGGCAGCTTTTTCTGCCTCAAGTATTGATATATATACTTTTGCTTACATTCCTCTCGAAAATTTTCTAGTACTGTTCTGTCACTGCTTGTTTTGTTTATCATTCTTTCAAAATAATTACTCCAGACATAGAGGATATCTGTAGGCAAGAGGAATAGAAGAAAGGAGGAATCTGTTCGTATTTTGCTTGAACAGCTAAGGGTTGTAATCTTTGGGGAAGACTGTTCCAAAGGACAAAAGTAGATGAGATGAAGGAGGAGACATAAAGTTGATTCATTGAGTTTCAAGATGGACTGTAAAAGTATGTTGGTTAGCAGTGGCTCTTATTTTAATGATTTTGGAGGAGAGTGGAGGAATAATAGTAGCCAATTCAGTAGAGCACTGTCCATGAAAGTATCTGTAGAAGAGACACAAGGCAGAAACTGAATGTCTGTGTGAAAGAGGGATTGAAGTCGGTATGTGTGTGAGAGGGATCATTAATTAGCTGGATTTCCCTATTCTGGATAGAATCGATCAATCTTAGAGAGGATTTTAGTGCTCCATCCCAAATATGGAAGCAATATTCCATGGCTGGGCAGATTTGGATTTTGTGTAGAGTTGGCAGGTGTGAAGGTGTAGAGTAGTGTCTTGTGCAAAAAAGTACACCAAGTTTTTTTGGCAGCTGTTGAAGATATAATTGAAATGTGGTTGTGCCAGGAAAGATTGGAGGTGCAGGTCAATCTGAGTAGAGAAATCGATCATGTTTGGATATCTCAGTATTACTGAAAATTAGGGTAATGGATGGGAACTCTTTCTTGCGAGAGATCAGACAGGATTGAGATTTGATGGCATTGAAGTTTATAAGGTTGTCCTTGTCCTGCTGGGATATAGCTAGGAGATCTGAGTTCAGGTCACTTTTCATGGTCGATCTTCAGGATTCTAATACTTGAGCACTACAAGGTTTGTCAGATGAAAAGGAGGAATGGAGAGTACTGTCATCGACATAGCTATGGATAGGATTGAAGGTCTGAGAGAACATGTCATTTATATACAAGAGGAAGAGAATGGGTAAAAGAACAGAACCCTGGGATACTCCTGCATTGGTGGAGAAATCTGAAGAGAAAACAGTCCACCATGATGCAAAGTGAGCAACCAATAAGGAAGTTGATGATCCATTTGCAGAAGGTAGACTATAGGATGGCAGTTTGCTAAGTAGGTCCCTGTGCCAAACCTGATCAGATACCTTTGAAATGTTCAAGGCAACTATGTGGGTTTCTCCAAATTTCTTCATGGCTTGAGTCCAGTGGTGGGTTGTGAAGGCAGGATCAGCTGTAGATTATGAGTGGCAGAATCCATACTGCTGGTCACTGATCACGGATGACTCTAAGTGGTTCAAGTGTTGGTTGTTGATGACCTTCTCCATAATTTTAGAGAGAACAGAAGTGAAAGCAGTTGGAAGGCAGTTTGTTGGTTGACTTGTATCACTTTTCTTTGGGATGGGCTGGATGTGGACCTGCTTTCATGTTGTAGGGTAAGATGCCAGTTGAATAGGATACATTGAACAAATGATTCATCTTATGCAACCATCAATGAAATAGTTTTTAAAAATTATTGGCACGCGGCAACAATTTAATTTGGTAATCCACTGACTGTTCTGCACTTTGTATTCCATTCCTTTAACTGTTTTTCTACACTGATGTACTGTTACTTTCAGTATGAAATATTTGTACCTTTTTAATTCATTAAAGTTATTACTGTTGGTTTTATGTGTTAAGTTATTAATTGAATTAGTATCAGGCACAGTTTGGGTTTTGTGTGTGATACTGGCTTCTCATGATGAGTCTTTTGGTTCCAGTGAAAGTCTAATGTTAATAACATTAGCCGGCCTGGTTGGCTGAGTGGTTAGCTTATCTATTCTCCAGCCAAAAGGCTGTGGGTTCGAATCCAGCCATGGTCATGGATGTTTGTGGTTGTCTGTGAAAATATTGGTGGTGGTGTTGTAGTTGGTAGATTGAATGATGCAGATGGAGAGTTGTAGAGTGGGTGCCCTCCCTCAATGAGTCTTTGGACTCCCTGGAGGTGTTACGATAATAACAATAATGACATTTTTCTTCAAGAACTATTTGCTCTATTCATATCTAAAAGTATGTTATTTGGTTAACTATCTTAAAAAAAATATAGGCATCACCTTTCCTTAGATCGTTTAAACTGTGAATCAGGCTTGCATGCCATATGTGATCTTCTTTGGCAAGGTCCATCTAGAGATTGGCAAAAATTAAAAATGTTTGCTTTACACAAATAGTTTGTTTGTTCATTTTTGATCTTTGAGTTCTAGTAAAAACTAAAAGATTCTAAAGATTGCATAAAATATGCATTCGTTATGATTTTGTTTTTCTAATGACTGTATCAGCATTATTGGCCTCAACATTATTTCATTTTAGTATTTAGAAATGCTATTCTAAATTAATTCTGTGTTAGCAAATTAAAAATATCACACATAGAATAATATGTATAAAATGATAATATTATATCATTGTTCACCTGTTTTGCCAAGCAGACACCATTTCTGTTCCCAGTGGTTGTGGATTCAAATTTCAGTATGTAGGAATTGATATTTATGAATGTCTGGTTACTAGATGAGTTTTTTTTTTTTGGAGGATCATTTCAGAAGTTACACACTGCATTCCTGTTGTTAAACCAAACATTTAACAGAATACATTTACAGGCCTTCAATGTAATCTCCATTCTGCCTTATCACAGCTATCCAACATTTTGGTTAGTATTGTATTCCTGTCAGCAAACCTTTTTTGTTGATATGTTTTGATAAGTTGAACTATTTCCACAAAACTTCATTGGTGGAAGTGAAATATTTCTCATGGATTAATTCTTTTCAATATAGAGAACAGATCAAAGTCTGGAGATCTCATGTCAGGACTTGGGGGAGCAGTAAGAAGTGTCAGTACTTTTCCATAGCCATCTACTTCACATGAAACATATGCCCTCACATTGTAATATAAACTTATCACAATGCCCAACCTGAGACACATTCTTCATTACTTGAAGTCCTGATTTTTGCAGAAAAATACCACTAGCAACGGACAGTGAGCACATTTGTTCTAGTCTGCACACGAGACAACGACAGTGAAACAAATTGTTACATCATCCCACTGGCCATGGATTTGCTTCATGCAGAACTTTTGAAATGATTCTGATGAGCAGGATTTCTGGATATCTAAATTGTAGCCCACCAATGGTACTAAATATAGGTTTGCAACCTTTTGTGGGATTCACATGAAAAAAAAAAGACGTTGTCATTGAATTATGTTAAAACATGTATATTAAATGGCGAGTATAGTAGCAATGATGAAATCAATTACCTGCCATGATTGTTGGTATATTGATGAAATAGTAATTGAATTAGTGATGTGATTTACCATTGCATGTTCTTTTGTATTAACTCTAAACTTTTTTATTTTAGCTAAGGAATGCTGTGCATGTGTGGAATGTGTGGAAGCTGAAGCAACATTAAATGCTTTGCGTCCTGAATTAGAAGATAATTTTAATATTCGAATAACAAGGTTGGTTGAGCAGAAAGCATTACAAATGAAGTATGGCATAACTTCTCTTCCAGGCTTGGTACTCTTTCATGACAAAATACCAGTACTCTATGATGGTTAGTATACTGATTAAATTTTAAGAAGATTGATAACTGGTTAAATAAATTTTGAAATACTCTGTCTAGTCAAATATTTGATTATTTATTTGTAATAATGGATAAGGAGTTGAAGATAGCACTGTGAGTTACTTCAGTAAGAAACCAGATCTTTTTTGTTGATAAACAAGGCTTTCAGATATTCTTAGTAGCTTTATTATTATTGACTTATACACTGTTTTCCTGATACATATTGCATTGTATATCGTAATGTGTATCTTCACCACACAGTTTCTAAAATGTTAAAAAAAAAAAAAAAAAAAAACCTAATGCCTTTTTATTCCTTAAAGGCAGGGGCGCACCAGCAATATGTGCAATGCGATGCACACAGGCACCAGGATAGTAAAGGCACCAAAAAGGAGGAAATGATTTTTTTATTGGAGGAGTGGGGGTAGATGTGGCAACTGAAGTTTTGCACACAGGCGCCGGACACTACTGTTATAGGGGCGCCAACTAAAGTTTTGCAAACAGGCACCAGACACTACTGGCACGCCCCTGCTTAAAGGGAGTAGGTAAAGCTATTTTAGTTCAAACTAACCTTTTTGAAATTGGTCAGTAGTCAGTTTCCACCCATACCACCACTTGTTAAAACTTATGGTGTCAGTTTTTAAAGGCATTTGGAGTGAGTACAGTAGATAGTTGCTGCCATTTTGTGATCCTAAATCCAAACATTTGTCAGAGGATTCACTGCTGACCAAATATTTGGTCAGCAGTGAATTTTCTAAAATTTTCTGAAATTTTCCAGAAGAAAACCCTACCAAGAAAGAGTTGTAGTTGGAGACCAGAACGAAACTTATCTTTCTTCTGGTAGTTCAAGCAATTTCTGGTTGTTTAATTTTTTTAAAATAAGTTCATCTTAATTTATTAACCACTACTGAAGTAGTTTTAAAAACATACTATACTGAACTTCTTTTTTTCTTTAAAAAAAAAAAAAGCTTAATGTGGAAGTTGTATCCATATTAGTATTTGAGTTTGAGCCTATCATCACCATGTGAATTTTGATATTTCTTTTGAAATATCTTGAATGACATAATCTGATGGATAGGAACATAATTTTAGCATAAATAAAAGTCATCACATATTATCATTTATTTAGTTGTCATAAAAATTTTGCTCTAGTATCAAAAGCATCTTCAGTGTGAATTTTAAATTAAATAGACAGAAGAGGCAACTGGAAGACTTGAAATCAAAATGTGAGCTACACACAAATAACAGTAGTATAGTCTGAAATACATTAAGATTTTAGCTGCATAATTTTAAAACAAAAGAAACAGTGATACTGTATATGAGGGTTATTTGAAAAGTTTGGCAAAAAAAAATAACACTTTTTTTTTTTTTGGAAAAAATCACCTTTATTTCTCAACATGGTCTCCATCGAGGTCTACACATTTGGTCCAGCGTGTTTCCAATTTTTTCATCCCATCTGAAAAGTAGGATTTGTCAAATTGTGCAAAATAGTCATTGACAGCCTTGATGACATCCTCGTTCGAAGAAAAGATTTTCCCAGCGAGCCAAATTTTTAAGTTTGGGAACATGAAGTCCCACGGAGCCAAGTCCTGAGAATACGGTGGATGTGGAACCATTTCGAACTTCAATTTGTGCAATTTTGCCATTGCAACAACCAATGTGTGGAACGGTGCATTGTCTCGATGAAAGAGTACTTTTTTATGTGCCAATCTTGGCTGTTTTTTTCTTCAGTTCTTCTTTTAAACAGTCCAACAATGATGCATAATAGACTTCTGCTATTGTCTTACCCTTTTCCAAATAGTCTATCATGATAATTCCTTGGGAATCCCAAAAAATCAGTGGCCATTACCTTCCCAGCTGACAAAATGGTTTTCGCTTTTTTCGGTGCTCTTTCACCAGGCATTGTCCACTGCTTTGACTGCTGCTTTTATTCAGATGTGTATTGATGGATTCAAGTTTCGTTTACAGTCACGAATTGATGCAAAAAAATCCTGCGAATTGCGATTAAACATCGCCAAACACTGTATTGAAATGTCTTTTCACATGTGTTTTTGATTGACAGTCAACAATCGCGGCTCCCATTGCACACACAACTTTTTCATGTACAATTTTTCGTGCAGGATATTATACACCCATTCAGTTGAGATGCCTGCAATCTCATTCAGCAGTCTTTCATAACGATACAGTGCATTTTGTCAATCATTTCCATCGTAGTGACCTCAATTGGGCATACAGAGCGCACTTCATCTTCGATGGACTTATCACCACATTTAAACACATTTATCCAAAAATTAATATTCTTTTAATGCTGGTGCAGAGTCCCCGTGAACTGCATCTAACTCGACTTTGATCTGCATGGCCATCCACTTCTTCAAATAAAAGTGTTTTATCACTGCACGAAACTTGTTTTTCTCCATTTTTATGAAAAATGCAAACACGGTCATTTTAAATTTTTGCCAAACGAGAACCGCACATGGCTGAAGTTTTGCTAGGGGTCATCAAAAAAAAAGATGATACGTGCCGACACTGGTATGAATGAACAAATTGTGTCACTGTCTATTGGAAATTTAGCAGACTTTTCAAACAATCCTCATATTATTATAAAATATTGCACATGGCAGGACTTTTCAAGAGGGATAACTTCAGTCTATTATTTCTGTTCGAATTTGCTGAGTGATGCAAGGTTTTAACATTCTTTGTATAAATGTTCTGAGAGCGAGCTGCTTTTGTGAAGGACCTTAGTCTTATTCCAGGATGCTCTTGATACTAGAGTGAAAATTTTTTAATAAATAAAAATTTTCATGCGAGTTATTCTGCTGTTTATTTAGTTATGCTAGACTATTCCTATCTATCATATTATTTCAGAGCTCTACAGAGAGTCAGTTTTTACTTTAGTATAACTGCTATAGAAAACATCCGTGCTAAGTGTGTTAACAGCTACAATGATATGTATCAAGAGATAGAGAATTAGAAGTCTAATTGTAGATAATTTGCAATGTTTCAACAACTGAAATTTAGACCATGATCAAGAAAATTGATTTAAGCTATCTATGACCAGTATTAACCTCATCATCAAATTCCTGATAGTACTACATGAAAAATTTACATCATTACTAACTTCCTATCTACAATTTTTCTCCAAATCAGTCTGTTACCAGTCAAGACTCCAATAGTATCAGGTCTTATATGTCTGTCTTCTAAGACCTGTGGGTCTTAGAAGACAGACATATAAGACCTGTGGGTCTTTTTCTTGCCAACCTAGCTGAGAACACTGTTTTGCTAATCTTCCTCTCCCATTCTGTTTAAGTGACCATACCACCTGAGATTAGTTCTGCTAATGCATTCCAGGATGCTGACAATATCAAGTTCTTTCCTAATATCCTAGTTTTTAATATGATATTGCCATTGATGCCATCTGTTCATGCCCCTAATCTTTCTCAGGACTCTCATATCTGCAGTCTCTGGTCAAGTGTTTTACATCTAACCCAGCTCTCAGATCCATAAGTTAAAATTGGTTTAAACACTGTATTGTATACAGCTAATTTAGTGTTTTGGCTAATTTCTCTCTTATTCCATATAAATTTATTCAGTAGACTTCCTACCATACCAGCTTTGTTGATTCTGTTGTCTATTTCCATATTTAATTTCCATCTTCATTAAAAATCGTGCCTAAGTAGCTGAAATGTTTTACTTGTTCTATAGGCTCTCCATTCACAATGCAGTTGATATTTTCAATGTTTCTGCCTATTTTCTTTGTCTTTTTAATGCTGACCTTTATACCATATCTATTGCAACAGTTATTCACTTTAGTCAGGGAATCTTCCAGACTTGTAGCTGATTTAGAAGTCTAACATCATCTGCATAAAGCAAAGAGCTGAGATTAACATCTCCAATTAATTAATACTACTTTCCTTCATAATGTGATCCATATAGATAATGAATAACAGAGGGGATAATGTACATCCTTGTCTGCCAGATTTAACATTAAACCACCTTCCTGTACTTCCTTCAATTCTAACTGCTGACTTACAACTCAAATAAAGACTAAGTATTGCTTGATATAATGCCCAATTAACACCATATAACTGTAGCAGGAATAGCTTCTCTCTTGGCACCTTGTCATATGCTTTTTCCAGATCTACAAAACTTAAATACAGATTTTTGTTATATTCCCATGATTTCTGTCTGTATCAACCATTTCTCAAGTATACTTGCATATATCTTACCAGGATCACTCCGTAATGAAATACCTCTGTAATTCACACATTCAGTTTTATTTTTCTTTTTATATATGAGTACTATGACAGCTCTACTCTAATCATCTGGAATTCGTCCCTCTGTCCAGGCCTTTTGAACTATGCGATGCAGCTACTGTAAGGCTTTACAGTGGCTGCATTGCATAACTGCTGCAGTGCCTAAGTACCTCCATACTTGAACATTTCTCAGTATTAACCTGTGATAGCGAAATGTGGTTCATCAACAAAGGGAGATAATGGAAAAGTTATCACATTTTGAAAGAAAAGTAATGAGAAAAATTTCTGTACTATCTTGTAGTCAAAATATTGGGCTGTATGAATAAAAACATAATGAACTGCAAAGCTTGTTTCAAAAAGCCAGCATTCTATCATTTATAAGAAGAGAGTATTTATTTTTCACATTTGAAGAGCAGATGACAAGTTAATCAAACAAGTCTTTACAAATAAAATTGACAAAATCATGTTCAGTATGACCTTGAACATGATGGATAGATCTGTTAATGAAAGACCTGAAACAGCTGGATGAACACTTTATATCAGATGATACAACCTGTGACAAACACAGATAGAAAAACCTATTGATGGCAAATTTAGACCTAAATGATCCATTTAGCTGTTGAAAATGAAATACGTTATCTGAATTAGATTCCTGTAGAGGTAAGATAAATGAAATCTTTCGGGTCTCCAAGAGCTCAGTTGTATTTACATACAGTCTAGCAGATCCTTGTTAATTTTCTAACTTCATGAGGCCAAAAAATGTTTAGTCTTTTTTAAATAAAGATATCCAGTCAACTGATTACAGATTAGTCTGTTTTGTCTCCAGAGGTGTTTGATATTTTTTGTATTTCTACTGTTTCTGCTAGCATGGTGTTTTCGGCTACATGGGATGAACTTATGTAAATATTCAGTCTTCTTGTTTGCTTTCAGTCATTATTTTCTACTTCTTGGAAGTCAGATAAATCAATGAGTAATATTTTGGGTCATCCTCTCTTTGCAAAAGAGAAAACTATCTAAAAGTCTGGATTTTGCTGTCACTCCTAAATTTGTTCCTTTTTATGGATTATTTTCTAACTTATAGATTAAGCATTAAAAGATATTTCTTCAGAACCTACTGCATTTATTTTCAAGCAGCACAAATCTTTAAATCATTCAAGCCCCCCCCCCCCCTCCCTTTTCTAATTTATATTATCCGGAAAATAAGGCTTTACTCTCTTTAGCTCTAAAGCGGAATGCTAATTTTATTATTACTAAGCTGATAAGGGGAAAGAATAGTAGTTCAAGACTGAAAAGAATATTGTAGGAAACTTATCTTAATGTTACATGACTACATAACATATTGTCCTCATTCTAGTGATCCTACATCTAGTTAAATAAAAGATTTTCTACAGGTAACCCTCGTATAACACGGATGTTAGGTTCCTTAGAAATGCCGCGTTATATAAATCGCATTATGCAAGACTCAGATCACATAGAAAGAAGTAGGATTATGTTCCGAAATCGTTTTTTTAATTATATAAACAACAACCACATACCCAACAAAAATATTTTTTTATTTAATTCAGGTAAGTTACGTTAAGAAAACATATATGAAACAAATACATAGCATAAAATTATAAAAATTACAAATTGTACGTAAACTTCATTGCACATAATGCATAAGTGTTTTAGGCAAAATAAAATAAAGTGCATATTTTAATCTTTCATAGCATGAGAATTTGAGGATCGTTTAATAAACATTTGTTTGATCATGTAATCATCTGATGCATTACTACAAAACAGCAGAATAATACTGTCTCTGGAAACTTTGAATCCAGGAGCTGATCTTTCATTTTTTGAAATGTAGATGCGTTTTGGCATTTTTTTCCAATATAACTGCATCAAAAACCTGGTCTGTATTATGAATGTTTATAAACTTTGAAAGCTTTTTGTTTAATAAGATGTCCATCCAAAGGAATTTTCTTTTGAGTGCAATCTTCTATCCAAATCATTAGAGATTTCTCCATTTTTTTCCATTAGAATATCGAGCAATGTGCTTTGCACTTACCGTTGACCCAGCAATAAACACTCTCGGATTTTATATTCACTTTGTTTGATTGTTCGAATTGTTCATTCATTTAAATTCAAAGTCCTTGCAACAACTCCTGATTTCTCTCCATTTTTCAACCGATGCATGATTTTAATTTTTTTTCTTCGAGAGAAATGAATTTTCTTTTCAATATTGGTTTTTCTCTTTCATTGCAGTTTGCTGCCATTACTATAAAAATTTTTTTTATTAAAAAAGAGCATTACATATTAATTATGTATGTAACTCACCAGAAAATAAAGTGCTCAGCTTGAGATTAACACACTTATGATTTTTAATGCGCTTTCCTGGCAGAAAACGAAGACAACTTTCAACAATAAACACCTTATACGGTAAAAAATCGATGTACATGCTTGCTAAAGAGTATTTTCCCTAATATAAATTCGCTACTTATAACTACATGTGTGATATGGGCAGACACAAATTTAATGAAGATAAAATTTGATTTTTAAGTCGCAAGGTGAAAAATATAAGAAAAGATAAAGGGTTACTACAGTTTGTAAACAGAGTTTTTATTGAAATCGCGTTGCACAAGGTTTACTACAATTTGTAGATCACGTTATATTGAAACTGCATTTATAAGTACCACGTTATAAGAGGGTTACCTGTATACTTTTTTTCTACCTTCTACTTTTTTTGTCAGCAAGATGGTAGCCTATGCTTCTTTTCTGTTTTTAGAAAGTCCACACCAGACACAATCATTGATAGTCTTTCTTGCTGAGATAAACTAAAAATTTATCGTGGGCACCCTCCTGGGTTATATGGATTTCCTAAATTCACAAATCAAATATTCCATGATGTCCATTTGACTGCATTGGTTCACCTTGCTACAGAATTGCAACATATCCTTTCTAAAATAATTTCTGCATTCAAGGGAAATCCTTGCCCTGCATTAAAATAGTTGTTGTTTTAAAGAAAAAAATCTTAAAGCACCTTTTTCTTTTCCCCAGTGATCTGTTATGTCTATTCACAAATGTTCTCCTGGATGAAACATTGGACTTCATTTTTCAAGACTTTCCCATGGGTATTCTTTGCTTCAATGATTTTTGTCATTCATTCTAGCTACTTTATTAAAACAAACTTGACCATACTGCTTGAGGATATAGCCATGAGAGTTTTTTTTTTTTTTTTTTCAACCCTTGTAAACTGGAGTGATTTGAACAAAGGGTTAGACAACATCCCTCCTAAGATTTCCTTGTGTACAGATATGTGGATGACATTTTTGTTGTTTGGCAGGGTTCCCTTTTGGAACTTCAAGATTTCATTATTATTATTACATAACACCTCCAGGGAGTCTAAAGACTCGTTGAGGGAGGCACCTGCTCTACAACTCTGTCTCCACTAACCGCAATTACCTTCATCATCTACACAAGCGCCATCTACTGCCATCACCCCCACTATTTTCACAGACAATCACAAACATCTATGCCCACGGCAGAATTCCAACTTGCAGCCTTTTGGCTGGAGAGCAGATACGCTAACCACTCAGCCAAATGAAAGTTAATATGCCTGCCATTGCACTCAGTTCACTTCAAGTAGAACAGAGATCATCATATTTCCTTTTTGAAACCTTCTACTTTTTTTTTTTTGTCAGCAAGATGGTAACCTATGCTTCTGTTTTTAGAAAGTTCACACCATATATTAAAGATACCAAGAAATTATATACTTGGTTCAATCCATTATTCAAGTGTAAGCAAACAAAATTTGCACCTGAAATATATCTTTCAGGACTGGGGCAACTCATGGCAAAGGTGGTATGAGTTCACATCACTTGCCTTTTAGTATCCCATAATGCAAAGGACATCTCCTTGCAGACATGTATAATGCTATGAATTATGGAAAGAGTCACTACCCAGACCAGTTTTGACCTTTATTGAGGTCTCAGCAGTGGGAGCTATTTGCATTATGGGATACTAAGGCAAGTGATGTGAACTCATACTACTTTTGCCACCAGTTGCCCCAGTCCTGAAAGATATTTACTTCAGGTGAACTTTGTTTGCTTACACTTGGACAATGGATTAAACCAAGTATATAATTTCTTGGTATCTTTAAATTATAATATAACCAGGTGAAAAACTTTCAACAACTATCTCTAATCCAGAGTATTTTAATAATAAGGTGTGACATCTTTGGGCAACTCATATAAGAAAATATGACTTCTGCATTACTTCAACCTTGGTAACCCACCTCTGGATTTGACTCCCACTGATGAGACCTCAGTAAAGGTCGAAACCGGTCTGGGTAGTGACCCTTCCCATGATGCATAGCATTATACATGTCTGCAAGGAGATGTGTTTTGCATTATGGGATACTAAGGCAACTGATGTGAACTCATACCACCTTTGCCATGAGTTGCTACAGGCCTGAAAGATGCTTCAGGCACAAACTTTGTTTGCTTATACTTGGATAATGGATTGAACCAAGTATATAATTCCTTGGTATCTTTAATTTATAATATAACCAAGTGAAAAACTTTCAACAAAAGTTCACACCAGACTTCACATTCATGCTTTTTCATCACCATCCTTTTCAAAAATCTGGCACCATTAAGATAATTGTGTATCAGGCATTACTCTTTAAAATGCTTTACTGAAGCCACCACAAAAAAATTAATTATATTAACACCACCTTCCTGGTGAGTAGCTTCACCAAGTCTTATGTCAACAAAATCATTAACTGTAGGTCTTTGTCATCCCCCCCACCCCCCAAAAAAGTGGTTCATAGTATCATTCCTTATGTTAAAGGTGTTTCTGAAAGAATAGCCAAGCAGCTTGAATCTGTTGGCCTACACACGTCCTTTCACTCTGTTAACAAGATTTCTTTCTTTTTAGGCTCTGCAAAGAATAAACTACCTTACTATTTCAGATTCATTGCCTTTGTGGGTTATACTTCAGCCAGACTTGTAGAATCTGTGGCTGTCTCTCATGATGAACATCCCAGTTATATTACATTCCATGAGCTGGAACAGTCTAGACTTGCAGAACATTCCATCATTGAGTCTTTTGGAATAAGAATATGGTTTTTCAGAAATGCAGTTCTTGTATACAAAGTTGTGAAGCCTTGCTTCACCAACCAAATCTGAACAGATATGATTAACTAGTTCTCTTCTCCATATATCCAGCTGTGTGTCCATCCATCTATTCATTGGACATCAACAGATGCTTGATGTGTCACAGCATCCTTGCCAGCTGCTCATGTCGTGTGCTCTTCTGCTTGCTTCTATTCTCTGAAGACAAGCACTCTAGACACCATCCATTCATCCATTTCATTAACAGTCTACTCCCTTCCCCTTTTTCCAGAAACTTTACCTTGTGTTACTGTTTTGAGAAGTCCTCCTTCTATCCGTTCAATGTGTCTGAAGTATTTCAACTTTCTTCTGTCAGCATCCTTAAGGAGCCTTAAAGTTCTACCAGTCCTTTCTAGAGCAGCTATCCTTTTCCTATCAGATTTCTTTAGGTTCCATATCTTGCATCCTTAGTTGCTGTTGGAAAAACAGCTGCATCCAAAATGCTCAACTTTGTTCCTATGGAGATGGATCCATTCTTCCAGATTTTAGACAAGTCTCTGACTGTTGTTTTAACCATTCCCAATCTTCTTCTTCTGATGTCTTCTGAACAGCAATTCTTCACATTAATAATGGATCCCAGGTATTCTAACTTGCTGACTTTCTCAATTCTTTCTCCATTAAGATACACTTGTTTCTCAGGAGCTTTCCTGTCTGTATTTGCTTTGAGAATCATAATGTTTGTCTTTTGCTAGGATTGAGCCGAAGTCCTCTGTTCTTACTGATCTTATTAACTTTGTCAAGATTAGGTCATAGTTCTTTGGCTTACTTCGGATTACTGATCAATTTACCATCTATCTTAATTCCTTAAGCTCATCCAATGCTACATGCATGATGTCCTCAGCATAGATATGAAACAGGTGAGGAGAAAGTAGGTATCCTTGTCTAACTTCCTTTCTAACCTGAAGCCAATCAGTCAATCCAACACTTGTTCTTACCGTGGCTTCTTGCTCACTGTATAAGTTAGCTATCACTCTGATAGTGTGTTTAGAAAAACGCATTATTTTCATTGCTTCTCAGAGTTTCATATGCTGAACACAGTCAAAAACTTGACAGTAGTCTATCAAATACATTACCATAAGGAATCTAAATTCTTTATACTTTTCTATGATCTGTCTAAGACAAAGGATCTGATCTCTGGTACCCTTATCTTTCGTAAAACCTGCTTGTTCCTCAGGCATCTCTACCTCAACTTTGGCCTCAGTCCTATTTAAAATGATCTTTAATAAAATCTTGTTTGCATGAGAGATTAAACCTAAGAGTTCTATAGTTCTTGCTATCCTTCATACCTCCTTTCTTATGTACTGGTATGGAAACCAACTTCTTCCAATCTTTAGGCCATGATCCTGTCTCCCATATCCTTGTAATCAATCTGTGAAACACTCTTATCCCCCCCCCCCCATGGCCTTAATTAACTCTGCTAGGATTCCATCTGCTCCCAGGGCTTTATCTCATGTTAACTCATGCCTAAGCGGAGGAAGCTCCAAATCGAAATTTTCCTGGTGAGCAGACTCCTCCAAATTTTGATTTCCATGTTTCTTCAATCAATGTTTCTTCTGTTAGTTCTTCGTTCTTGTCTTTGATGACATTCAATTTGGGCTTAAACTTGTACTTCAGGTCACAAACTAAATGAAACATTCTTTTACATTTGTGTCTCCTTATTAGTATAAGATTTTACCTTATCCTGCTTGATGTCTGACTCTATGCAATCTCTTATATTCTTTAGTCCCTGTGTTTCTTTGTTTCTTCAGCTGCCTTCTTTCAGTTAGATCCCTTGTTGATATCCACAAGTCTTTTGGGCTGAGATACTTCTTGACTGTATCTTGTATTATAACCTTGACTCCTTCCTGAAGCATTTCAGGTGAGTTCTCCTTACTAGTTTCTAAAAGATCAAATAACCAAGTCGATGCTGCTTCTGTGAACCCATTAAGAATTACTCTGACATCCAATCTAGTAGGATGTGTCTGACTAGGAAAGTTTTGGAGTCTTAATCTTACTTTGGCTCTGATGGACTGTACCACAGTCTGTGCTAGGACAAGTATTCACATCAGAGATGCTTATCTTCCACCACTGTAGAGTCAGGATGTAATCAATCTGGTGCCTTGACCTATCAATGTTAGTTGTCCAAGCATAGGTCTGCCATGGGTGTTTCTGGAAGCAGGTATTGATAATAACTAATCTGTTAGTATTGGCAAATTCCAATAGCCTTTCACCATGTTCACCCAGACCAAACATGCCACACTCAAGCCTAACTCTCATACTCTTTCCCACTTTTGCATTAAAGTTCTGTAAGATGTAAAGTATGTCTCTCCTTGGTCTAAAACAGTCTAATTTTTCACATAATTGCTCATTCTTTTCATCAGGCCTATCTGTGTGAGGTGCATAAACTACTGTGATTGACATATTGATAGGATGAGCCTGAGGTCTAATACAAAGTATCTTATCATTAATGGGATTTTAACCAAGAAGGACTCTTGCCTGAACTTTCTTCAGTATCACAGCTACCCATGAGACTTTGAGTTGCCTCCTAATAAACAACTAGGTTACCATCCTGTCTTTTGAAGTGACCTTCTCCATCCCATCTCGTCTCTGTAATTCCTATGATATCAATTTTATACCTCTCCATCTCTTTATGGACATTATCAAGAGTAACCATTGGTGGACCCTGTATATACCATGTGCCATTCACAACATCACTGACTTTTCTTGGCGACTAATATATTTCTTGAACAGGACCCTTTGCCTAAGCCCTAAATGTGGTTCTGATTATTCTGTGCAATGCAGCATGAGATGTATTATAAGGCACAACCATATTAGCATTTTGGAGTGAAGTCACTGCAAGAAAAAAAAAAGTGTTAGGGTTGCAGAGGCCCTTTCCACATATCTGGGAGGTTTTGGTCCCAGTTTATTCCATGCTGGCCAGGTGGGTTGGGAATGTACGATAGGTTTTATTTTATATTATTAAATCTTAAAAAAATCTCTTGTTTTAAAACCATGCTGTTCTGTCATTTGTGTGTAGCTCAAACATTTTCATTGTTGAGTCTAAGAGGAGACCTCCACATAGCCTTTAAAGGAATGCAGAGAACCGACTAGAGTTTCTGACCTAACGTCCAATCCTCACCTTCTCGTGGTGCACCCTGTTGAGTATCTACCTGAATATTGAACGATTGAGGATGGACTGGCAATTTTGGATTTAGCCGAGCAAATTGTAATTCTTATTGGTTTAAACCAAATTACAAAATGATGGTACAAGAAGACAAAATTTCGTGTCGGCTGGGGTATCGCCCAGTTAAACAAGGCCCTCATTATTTTCACCAGGGAACCAGGGTGAAAAGTGAAAAGTCAGCTACTGGAACACTGAAAAAACACCCCAACTCAACATCGCCAGAGTTAAAGATAGGTACTATCAACATAAGAAGCCTGAATGGCAAAGAAATGGAGCCAGCTGAGGAATTAAATAAGTACCAGATCGACATAATAGGGGTGACTGAAACAAAAAAGACAAAAACTGGTGAGATCTTTCTATGCAATAAATACAAAATGTTATATTCAGGCTATGACAATCGAGGAAAAGGAGTAGCAATTGTATTCAGGCTATGACAATCGAGGAAAAGGAGTAGCAATTGTATTCAACACTAAATATTAGGGTAATCTTCTTGAATGGCAGGCAGTCTCAAGTAGAGTGATGTGGGCAAATATCAGAATGGGGAACTGGACAATGAGACTTATTTGTGCCTATGGCCACACAGAAGGTTCTACTAAGGTAGAAGTGGAGGAATTTTTTGAGCATTTAGAGAAAGCATCTGACACAATGAAAAAGGAAAAGTTGGTCCTTGTTGGGTATCTAAATAGCAGAGTAGGAAATGATTGTGAGACATACAAAAATATTTTGGGAAAATTTGGAGAAAAGAGCAAAGCTAATAATAATGGCAAATATTTGTTGGATTTCTGCTCAGGACATGGACTGGTTTTTACTAGCACCATGTTCCAACATAAAAATGTGCACAAATTTACATGGAGAGAAGAGGCAAGAAATAAGAAAAGTCTCATTGACTATATTATTGTTGATAGTGATGTTTTCTCCCTTGTACAGGATATCAGAGTGTACAAAGGATTTGAAATTGGAAGTGATCACTATTTAGTCTTTAGCAGGATAAAATTGAATTTCATACTGAAAAGAATAACATGTAAGAAAGTTTTAAAGCGAATAAAAGTTGAGCAGCTCTCAGATGTGAACTGTAGACTAAAATACACAAAGATTATTGAAGAAAAAATGAAAGAGTTTGAGAACAGGAATCAAAACTTGGAGATTCAGTGGCAAGCCTTGAAGAAAGCCTTGATTGATTCAGCTAGAGAGGCATGTAGTGAAGTTGTCTGCAAGGATAGAAAAATTAGAACTCCATGGTGGACACAGGAAGTTAAAGAAGCAGTGAAGAAAAAGAAGAAAGCATATCAAAAGTTCTTGGCAAATAAGTCAGCTTGTTCTCTTAGAGAATACACAGACAAATGTAAGACAGCTAAACACTGTGTAAATCTAGCTAAACAAAAGTCATGGGAGGACTTTGGCAAGAACATGGAAAATAAATATCAAGGTGGCAAAATATTTTGGAAGTTGTTGAAGAAGCTTAGAAATGGAGGAAAGATTAGTGTAAAAACAGAGATGATAAAGGTGACATAAAAACGGAAGAAAAAGATATTATTGAAGTATGGAGTAATTACTTCAAGAAATTGCTAAATGAAACAAGCAGTGATAGCACAGTGGTAAAAAACACTCAACAGGCATACAGTCAGGAATACATATCCATACTTGAAGTAGAAAAAGCCATCAAAGGCTTAAAATGTGGAAAGGCAGCAGGAGTAGATGATATTCGACCAGAAATCTGAAGTATGGTGGTATAAGAGTCTTACAGTGGCTGCACTGCATAGTTCAGAAAGCCTGGACAGAGGGACGAATTCCCGATGATTGGAGCAGAGCTCTCATAGTACCCATATATAAAAAGGGAAATAAAACTGAATGTGAGAATTACAGAAGTATTTCCCTACTGAGTATTCCTGGTAAGATATATGCAAGTATACTTGAGAAGAATTGTGAAAGAAAAGCTTGGTGAAGAATAAACTAGCTAGATTCATGCCAAATAGAGGCTGTCAGGATCAGATCTTTACTTTACGACAAATAGTGTAGAAATCATGGGAATATAACAAAGATCTCTATTTGAGTTTTGTAGATCTCGAAAAGGCATATGACAAGGTGCCAAGCAATAACTGTAACTATTCAATACGCTACAGTTATATGGTGTCAATGGGGCATTATATCAAGCAATACTTAGTCTTTATTTGAGTTGTAAGTCAGCAGTTAGAATTGAAGGAAGTACAGGAAGATGGTTTAATGTTAAATCTGGTGTAAAACATGGATGTACATTATCCCTTCTGTTATTCATTATCTATATGGATCACATTATGAAGGCAAGTGGTATTAAACATGATATCAAAATTGAAGGTGTTAATGTGAGCTCTTTGCTTTATGCAGACGATAGTGAACGGAGAACCTGTGGAACAAGTAAAACATTTCACCTACTTAGGCACGATTTTTAGTGAAGATGGTAAATTAAATATGGAAATAGACAACAGAATCAATAGAGCTTGTATAGTAGGAAGTTAACTGAATAAATTCATATGGAATAAGAGAGAAATTAGTTGGAACACTAAATTAGCTGTATACAAGACGGTGTTCAAGCCAGTTTTAACTTATGGATCTGAGAGCTGGGTCAGAAGTAAAACACTTGACCAAAGACTAGAGACCGCAGATATGAGAGTCCTGAGAAAGATTAGAGGCGTGAACAGATGGCATCAATGGCAATATCATATTAAAAATGAGGATATTAGGAAAGAACTTGACATTGTCAGCACCCAGGAATGCGTTAGCAGAGCTAATCTCAGGTGGTATGGTCATTTAAACAGAATGGGTGAGGAAAGATTGGCAAAACGAGTGTCTCTGAAAGGTTGGCAGGAAAACGACCCAGAGGAAGCCGAAGATATAGGTGGATTGATATGGTACAAAGTGCCTTAGACGACAGAAATATAAGAACTGTTAATATTGGAGTCTTGACAAGTAACAGACTGATGTGCAGGAAAATTGTAGATAGGAAGTTAGTAATGATGTAAATTTTTCATGTAGTAGTATCATATCCTGTACACCCCTTGAGGGTACATGGCAGGAACTTGATGATGAGATCACAGAAAACAACTGCATTCTCAATGTTGTTGTTGTCTTGTCCTTTGAAGAGTCTTAGATATTTCCACCTGCTCCTTGAACTGCTTTGGCTATTATTATTATTATTAAACAAGACCTCATGGAGTCAAAGACTCATCTAGGAGGTCCTTTTATCTCACACACATCTCATCATACCGGGTCTTAAACACATTCAAACTCCTTGCAGACACCACACTCTCAGGCAAGGCATTCCAATCATTCACAACTCTGCATGAAAAAAACCTGCCTCTCACTCCCCTACTCACACCCTCTTTATACAGTTTCCAGGGATGACCTCTGGTTCTCCCCTGATCTCCCACTATTTGCTGTAGAACTTCTCCACCATTGATCCTATAACAACCCCTTACCAACTTGTAGGTCTCTATCATATCTCCCCTCTTCCTTCTCTCCACTAGTCTCTGCAAATTACATCTTTTCAATCTTTCCTCATACTCGACATTCCAGAGGTCAGAAACTACCTTAGTCAGTCGCCTTTGGACCCTTTCCAACATCTCTTCATCCTTCTGAAAACCAGGTGACCAAATCTGGGCACAATAGTCCATGTGTAGCCTAATCAAAGCCTTATACAATGGAACAAGAATCTCCCTACTTCTACACGTCAGTGTCCTCCTCATCATTCCCAGAAGTCTTTGTGTTGTCTTCACAATTTTGGCGATGTGACCCCTAAATTTTAGATCCTTATCCACTATCACTCCCAGATCTCTTATTTCCTCTACTTCCAACAATATATTCTTACCAAGCATAAATTCTGCATCCCATCTTTGTTTTCCAAATTTTAAAACCTTACATTTTGCAACATTGAACTCACATCCCCATTTGCTTGCCCAATCAATCAATTTATTCAAGTCTTCTTGCAAGGCCACAACATCTTCACTACTCTTTATGGTTCGTCCCAACTTTGCATCATCTGCAAACAACTGAATATCTCCATCCAAATCTTCGCCAATATCATTAATATACAAGTTAAATAGTAATGGCCCTAAAACAGATCCCTGAGGCACTCCACTAGTGACTTTCCTTTTCCTGGATATTGCACCCCCATACACAACTTGTTGATACCTATCAGATAGCCAGTCTCCAATCCAATGCACTAATCTAATATCCAACCCCATCTGCTCTAGTTTGACTGTCAACTTATCATGAGGCACTCTATCAAAAGCTTTTGCGAAATCCAAGTATATTACTGTGTATCCTTCTCCTCTGTCCAAGGAAGCAGTCACTTTATTGTAATAAGTAAGTAGATTACTAAAACACGACCTCCCTTTAGCAAATCCATGCTGTCCATCAAAGATTATACCATTGTTGTCAACCCAACTCTGGATTCTAGTTCTCACAAGCTTCTCCAACAACTTAACCACAACACCCGACACACAGATAGGCCTATAGTTTGATGCTTGAGTTCGATCACCTCCTTTATGAAGTGGCACAATCTTGCCCTCCTTCCACTCTTTAGGGACTTGACCAAGTGCAAGACTCGTATTAAAAAAATATGTCAAGGCAGGTGTCAACTCTCTGGCACATTCCTTCAGAATACGCAGTGATATATTATCAAGTCCCACAGCCTTATTTACATCTAGTTTACTCAACTCCCCAAACACCTCTTGCTCACTTACAGTCAGTCTCTCCTCCCCATCATCAACTGCTCTTAATCTCTCCATGAAGTCACATTCACAAGATTGAAAGATCTTTATGAACTGCTCATTAAGTATCTCCACCACACATTCTGCAACAGCTGTCTTTATACCATTTCCTCCAATCAATGTCATCCTTCCATAATCATTCTTTCTTTTGCTGGCTACATATCGAAAGAACTCCCTAGGATTCTTTTTAGCTTCATTAGCTAACTGCTGTTCATACCTCTCTTTAGCTACTCTCACCAACCAAGTCACTCTCCTTGCCTGGTCTTTGTAGAACTCATGAAATTGGTTACTTCCACTTCTCTTATGCTGCCTCCACAATGCCCTTTTTCTCTGTATTGCATGCTTAATCTCTTTATTCATCCATCTCACACCTAACTTATTTAACCTTCTCACCCGTGGTATACATTTAGACATTGCATCCACTAAATATTTTTTGAAAATCCCCCAAGCTGCATTGATCTCTTTTCCAGCTAACTCCTCATTCCATGCTACACCTGCAAGCTGTCTCCTGAGCTCTTCATAATCACCCCCCCCCCCTTGTAGTTCCACATATACCCTTTTTTCACAGGGGTCCTTGCACTGCTGGCAACCACCCAAGTAATCACCTCATGGTCACTTTCACCAATTGGTGGATGATTTGATACCTCATTGATAATTACATCCTCCGATGAGATGACCAAATCCAAGACCCTTAATCCTCTTGTGCCCTCTGTTACATACTGTCTGAGGTAGTTATCCCTCAAAAACTCAAGAAACTCATTTTCTTTACTTCCAGTCTATATTGCCATAATTAAAATCACCCATAATGATCACCCTTTTCTTATTTGCTTGGCTTATTTGACTATACATTTCACTATCACCACCATCCACATTACCAGGTCTATAACAACATCCCACCAAGTATTTGATTCTATTCACCTCTATCTCACACCATACTGCCTCAAAACCACTGGCCCCATTTCCCCCTTGCATCTCTACCTTGTATGGACATAACTCTTTCTCTATCATCAATAGCACTCCCCCTCCCTTTTTACCCCTTCTATCCTCACGAAACACATCATACCTTTCCATCTCTATTCCTGTCAGGATGTCATCCTCATCTAACCATGTCTCACTTATTCCGACAATCTCTGGGTGCACAGACGCAATTAGTGCAACCATTTCATCCGCCTTGTTTCTTATACTTCTAGCATTGGTATACAAACACAACAACTCATTTCTGGATCTACAGCTAGTTCCACTGATACCACTCACTCGATGTGATCTCTCCATGCTGGACTGGGGCCATTTCCCTTTCTGCTTCTTCATTTTAGAACCCTTTGCAATTCCATCTGTTTCCTTTTGATCCCTGATCATCCCATCACTATGTCGATGATTTTGTTCATATTGAGTTGTTGTTCAGGATTAAGGTCTATTGCTTACTAGACTGCTGTAATTGCTGACAGTAAAAATGTGAATGAGTGTCAATTCAGTTTTAGGAGAGTTATTGCAGTTTCTGTATGTTCTAGTATCGTCCGTATTGACCTTCTTCCTCTAAAATGTCCTGTTTGGAGTCTTGCTATCGTGGTGGAGGTCTTTCTGTCAACATTGATTTTGGGAATTTGATGTTGTCCCTGATTTTAGTGGAATTAGTTTAGATTTTGTTAGTGTGTTTGCATCAGGAGGAGTTATAATGTCAGTTTCTTGGTTGAGTTCTCTGGCCTCTTTTGCTAATTTATAAACTGCTTCATTGTAATCAACGTCTACATGAGCAGGTATTTATTGTAAAATGCAACTTTTCCCCCAACACTTCATTTGGTTTAAGAGTTTATGGATGTCTTGTGTGAGCTTGGTATTGGCATTTTTGATTGCCTTCATAGCTGATCTTGAGTCGCTGTAAATTATAATTCCCTCTGATTGTTGAGATGTTGGAGGTAGAGGAAATAAGAGATCTGGAGGTGATAGTGGATAAGGATCTAAAATTTAGGGGACACATTGCCAAAATTGTGAAGACAACACAAAGGCTTCTGGGAATGATGCGGAGGACACTGACGTGTAGATGTAGGGAGATTCTTGTTCCGTTGTATAAGGCTTTGATTAGGCCACACATGGACTATTTTGCCCAGATTTGGTCACCGGGTTTTCAGAAGGATGAAGAGATGTTGGAAAGGGTCCAAAGGAGACTGACTAAGGTAGTTTCTGACCTCTGGAATGTCGAGTATGAGGAAAGATTGAGAAGATGTAATTTGCAGAGTCTGGTGGACAGGATGAAGAGGGGAGATATGATAGAAACCTATCAGTTGGTAAGGGGTTGTTATAGGATCAATGCTGGAGAAGTTTTAGAGAGAATAGTGGGAGATCAGGGGAGAACCAGAGGTCATCCCTGGAAACTGTATAAAGAGGGTGTGAGTAGGGGAATGAGAGGCAGGTTTTTTTCGTACAGAGTTGTGAATGATTGGAATGCCTTGCCTGAGAATGTGGTGTCTGCAAAGAGTTTGAACGTGTTTAAAATACGTTATGATGAGCTGGGTGTGTGATAAAAGGACCTCCCAGATAAGTCTTTGACTCCGTGAGGTCTTGGGGTGGTAATAATAATTTTAAGTTGGCTTTGAGTGCTTTATTTATTGCATGAAGTTTGCTGGTAAAATTGGAAGCAATTCTCCCAGATCCAACTTTTATTGAAAGTTTTTCACTTTCGGAAGTAGAAAGAGAGCACCAATGCCTCCATTAATCATATTGGTGTCTGATGATCCATTGGTATAACAAAACCTGTTTGGAGAATGAAAGAAGGTTGATAGTATTTAGGCCGTTTTCTTTGAGCGCTTCTTTTGATTCTTTGTTTTTTTTTTATTTTTTTTTGTACAGTGTTTAGATTTATAGAGGTATTTGAAGGTAAAGGACTGGAAAATAGAGGTTTTTTGCTTATGTGGGCATTTAGATGATGAAGACCTATTTCCTTTTTGATAGTGTCATCATATTGTAAAGTTGATGATTTGTAAAGTCTGCATTTTTGATTCCAATGTTTATGAGTTTTTAGGGAGATATGATCGCTTTGGTAGCTTCTAATATTATTGATAGATATATATTATTAATAATAATATTTAATATATATCTAGTATTATGAATGTTGAAGGGCACTCCTAAATAAAAGTAGGCTATATAGCCATAAAAAATAATACTTTATTTTAGAGGAGTAAAATGGGAATTTTTCAGAAATAATACCTATCATTAATGAATTTTATGGTGGCAAATTTCCGTGTGTCCTCCAGTAGGACAAGCCCATATTCCTGTTGGGCTCTGATGTAGTGGATGAGACTGCACCAATGATAATTTTGGATGTTTTTGCTTGTACTTTGTCTAATTTTTCTTTTACCGCTGAAGCCGAATGGACCAGATAGGTGCTGCATATTCCATTATTGGCCTTATTAGTGTAAGTAGTTTTGAGAATTTTTGGCTTTGCGCCCCAAATTATTCCACGAAGCCTTTTCAATATATTTAGTTTTTTGAGAGCCCTATTTGAGGTGTCAGAATGTGTTGTGTAAAACATAATTCCTGATCAAGTGTAATACCAAGGTATTTTGGATTTAAGACTTTTCAATTAGCCTGTTGATGATCATAACTTTGAGATTGTAGGAATGTCTATTTTTCCTGTCTGTACTAAAGGTGCTTAGTTTTGTTTTATCTGGGATCATTTTGAGTTTAAGTTCATCTGACCATTTTTCTAATCCTCTGATGGATTTGTTTAGAATCTCCTCCAATTCTTTAATTTTATCACTAGTGTGCCAGATGGCTATATCATCTGCATAGCAAGCTACTTTTGTGTCTTCTGTAAGGTAGGGATGAATGTTATTGATGTATAAAAGGGACTTAGTACTGAGTCCTGGGGAACACCAGCTCAGATTCTCTGCTCTCTAGATATTGCTGCACTGATTCTAACCTTGATCTTTCTTCCTCTCATGAATCAGCGATTCAGATTAAAGCATATCCTCTAATTTTGATATCATGTACTATTTATATTAATTTTTTTTATCCAAACACGATCAAAAGCAGCAGTCATATCAAGGAATATAGCATTCCATTCCTTGGTATTGTTGCTTTGGCAACTTTATTGATGTGTGAAGTAAGGATTTATAATTTTCTATCAAGGTTTCAAGAGATATGTTCATCTTGACAAAGGTTCTCCAAGATTTGAATAAACCTTGTCCAGTCAGCTTTTCTAAAGTTCCATGTCCTCCAGATTTGCTGTTCTTGACTAATCTTGAAGTTTAGTGTTATTATTATGGGTCTGTGGTCACTGATGGCATTTCTCAATGTAGAACTTATATAACATAAAATATTTCAGCTATTTGGGGCACAATTTTTATTCAAGGTAATAAATTAAATATAATTCAGGATCTCTATGGAGCCAACTCATTGCAGGAGGTCTGTCTTAGGCAGCATACTTTGTCATATCATTCCTTAAGCTCGCTCACTGTCTATGCTTTCATCACAGAAATAAACTTGAAACGCCATTTCAACTTGCAAGAATGTTAACAGCTGTTGAATGCACAAGTAAAATCTAACATGACTGTTGTCAACATGTATTGTGGAGTGAGCTCCCTAATGGTTGCTTTTGGTCATAAAAAGTTACTTGTTCTCCAGCCAGTTACATCTGAAGAACAATAAATTAAGATTTGTCATTAATTAATATTTAATAATCTAATCAGAGCTTGTGTAGCTCAGTGGAAGTGGTGTTTGCACTCCTCAGTTCTAAACAACCTGAAGATAGACTTAAGTTCAAGTGAAGTCTAGTTGTCGACTAGAGGAACTTTTTCTAAGTGTTTTTTCATCCAGTTCCCAAGTTAGTCGATCTCTGGCACAGGCAAGTGGGTTTTTCCTCCTGAAAACTCAGTTTTGTTTTTTTTTTGTCCCGTAAACTTAAGAAAATCAACTGTAGAACTTGCACTATTTCAGACATTAAAAATATTGTGTTAGGGACCAAAAGATGGCGGCACTTGCTGAGCCATCTCTTCACTGTGGGCAGTGAAGAGGTGGCTTAAATTAATGATAGCTTTGTATCAGCTATCTCTGATTGGCTGCCAGTGGAGATTGAACTGCACACTCAGTTTCCAAAAGTTAGAAAGGGCTAAAATGGCCTCGCATACTCCCTATACAGGAATAAAAGGCATTAATAGATCAACAGTTTATTATTATTATTATTATTATGGGCAACTCCTAGGAGTCCCTAGACTCATCAAGGGTGGCCTTGAACATCATATCTAATTTTTTTTGCTGCTGATTTTTTCACCCCGAAATGCATAACCTGCTGTCATACTTTGCTTTGATCATTTACAGTCATGGCACCTACAACAAACTCTGGCAGCTTATTTTACTCATTTATCACTCTAAGTAAAAAAATCTAGTTCTAACACCTTTGCTAACTATACTCTTGCTCAGTTTCCATGGATGGCCCCTAGTTCTCCCATCACCAGACCTGTTCTGAAAAATTTCCTCTCAATTAATCTTGTAAAAACCCTTCAGTAATTTGAATGTTTCAATCATATCACCCTTTTTCCGCCTATCAACCAATTTCTGTAACCCACAGATCTTCAACCTGTTCTCGTAAGGTTCATTCCATAGACCAGCTATCATCTTGGTCACTCGCCTCTGGATCCTCTCTACCTCCTCCCAATCAAGAAGAAACCCAGAGGCCCAGATCAGGGCACAGTGGTCAAGATGTAGTCTTTATCAAGGCTTGATAAAGAGGAAAATAACTTGCTAATCTCTGCTCGTCAATGTATTCTTCAGTAGCCAAGTGATTTCTAGCTTTGTCAACCTCCTGGGGTACAGTTCCACCAATGTGATATACTTTTGCTAATTTTTTCTCCCCAAAATGCATAACCTTACACTTTGCTACATTAAACTGATATCCATTCTCATTAGCCCAGACTGCCAATCTATCCAAATCATCCTGCAAAAATGAAGTAGTGAATGCACATGATGTCATGTGCATTCACTACTTCATTGCTCTACCCAACTTTGCATCATCAGCAAATAAATGAACAGTTCCTCTCAGATCCTTTCTTATATTTAATGAACAAATTAAATAGCAATGGTCCAAGAACAGAACCCTGCAGCACACCACTTGTAACAAGCCATCTTTTGGACTCCACTCCTGAATAAACTACTCTCTGATATCTCTCCATCAACCACCCTTCTAATCCATCTCACCAACCCTATATCCATCCCCATGTGCTGCAGTTTATTGATTAGAATTCAATGTGGTATCCTGTCAAAGGCTTTAGCAAAGTTCAGCAGTATCACTGTAAATCCACTACCCTTTTCCAGTTCTGCTGTCACTATGTTATAAAACATGAGCAAGTTACTGAGGCATGATCTGCCCTTCACAAAACCATGCTGTCCTCCATACAGTATCCCATTTTCTATCCATTCCTGTATTTTGCTCTTGACTAATATCTCCAAAACCTTGACAACGATTCCTGATCGGTCGGCAGTTTACAACAGCTGTCTTGGAACCTCCTTTATGCACTGGAATTATCTTCCTCTCTCTCCACTCTTTACAAAATAAAAAAAAAAAAAGAAGTTTTTAAAGATGTGTGATAAACCATGAAGTGCAGCAGTATTAGATATTATTAAATATCAAGATATCGTTAGATGTCAAGGGAGGTAATAGAAATCAATCATCAAATTATTAGGCACATATGTGTCAGTTGTCATGGTTGAAGTGTTGGAGAGACTGGTGAGAATCAGGATCCAGAATTGGGTTGGCAACAGTGGTATTATCTTTGATGGACAGCATGGATTTGCTAAAGGGAGGTCATGTTTTACTAATCTACTTACCTATTACAATAAGGTGACAGTTTCATTGGACAAGGGAGATGGGTACGCAGTAGTGTACATAGACTTTGCAAAGGCTTTTGATAGATTACTGCATGATACATTGATAGTCAAACTACAGCGGATGGGGTTGGATATTATACTAGTGCATTGATTGGAGATTGGCTATTTGATAAGTATCAGGCACTTCGCAACCATATGCCTGGGAAAGGAGTGTTCTGGTTCGACTGTCACCGACGTGAGGAGCTTAAGGATCTTTCTCTGACATAGTGAAGATAGCCGGTCTTGAATGTGAACAGCAGGGTTTTTCTCCCCAGTTTATCTGGGATTTTTCCTCCAGCAAGCAGGCAAACTAGCCCCATGGACACATGCAGCTACAGCCATAGAACATACTGGGAGTATATTCTATGGCTGTAGCTGACATAGGGATAGTCACCTTATCCTCAGGACAGGTACAATTTAGAAGGGCTTAAGATAGCTCTGTAACAGGCCAGTAGGCCTAATACGTAGAAGGGAGAAGACCATCAATCACTAAAGATTTTTGAATCCCATAGACATCACAACAGCTTTCTTGACAAATGGAAATATTGAAAACTTAACTCTGAATAATTAGACTGCAGGTTTTTCAAAGTTAAATTTTAAGTTGTATATTTGGTCACATGCATGTGTTGTAGTACAATAAATCAGTCTTAAGTTCAAGATTGGTTGAAAGGTTTTTGTAATTGGATTTTTTTTTTTTATTTTTTTTTATTGGTTCATTTTTGCAGAATAATCTGAAACATAGTGCATCCCTGACTTGATAGAATTGAATAAAGTTTTCTACTTGTGTATAGAATCTAATGACTTGACATCAATTGCCTTAGTATCCCATAATGCAACACACACATATCCTTATGGACATGTATAAGGCTATGCATTATGAGAAGGGCCACAACTCAGACTTCTTTCTTTATTTTTGGGAAAGGGAGTTTTGTGAGCTTTAAGCTCACCCTCTGGGGGCACTTGTATTAGTTATGATCAGCTGGGAGTAGAAATAGTCTTCGGTCTTTTGTATTTATAGTACTCTGTTTCATTGTAATTGACAACTTGTATGATCAGCGGGTTTGAATGTGAACTTGACTTGACGAATTTTTCTGCAAGATCACGAAGAAGGGAGGAGATGTATGTAATGCAAGTTTCTTGATGAATTTGTGAATTTCTGATAAACCATCTAGAATCATCCTTAGGAACTTATTTTGGATTCTTTAGTTATGAAATGTTTGATCATGAAGTGCGACTCCATGCTGGTGAGGCGTAGGTAATAACTGGATGTATAACCATCCGGTAAAGTAGTAATTTATTTTGTAAGTTCAGTTTACTCTTGGGGTTGACCATTGAGTAGAGTTGAGCTATTACTTTGGATGTCTTGGAGCCACTGAGATTGATGTGCTTGTTAAAAAGGAGTTTCTTATCCAGTAGTACCCCAAGATATTTGGTCTCCGATTGCCATGGGATCTTTTGGCCGGAGAGCAAGATGTCTTCTTTAATGCAGACCTTTTTTCCAGAGAATAACATGGCTGAGCTTTGGAGGGGGTTTACTTTAATCCTCCAGTTGGTGAACCATTTTTCTAGTGCATTGATACTTCGAGTCTACTGATTGCCAGGTGAGGGCTGAGAGCTTGCTAGAATAACAGTGTCGTCAGCATAAAGGACTGTAATGGTTCTTGAATTTAGAGGGATGTCTGATACGTAAATTGTGAACAGTAGTGGGGCCAGAAGGGAACCTTGAGGTACACTAGCTAGAATTTTTCACCTTGATGAAACAGTTCTGTTAAGCTTTACTTGCATGTATCTTTCACTAAGGTATCATCATCATCAAATTCCTGACATGTACCCTCAAGGGTGTACAGGATATGATAGTACTACATGAAAAATTTACATCATTACTAACTTCCTATCTACAATTTTCCTCCAAATCAGTCTGTTACTTGTCAAGACTTCAATATTATCATTATCAGATCTTATATTTCTATCGTCTAAAGCACTTTGTACCGTATCAATCCACCTATATCTTGGTCTTCCTCTGGGTCGTTCTCCTGCCAAGCTGGCAGAGAACACTTGCTTTGCTGATCTTTCCTCGTCCATTCTGTTTAAGTGACTATATCGCATGAGATTAGCTCTACTAACGATTCCTGAATGCCGACAATGTCAAGTTCTTTCCTAATATCCTCGTTATTAATATGATATTGCCATTGATGCCATCTGTTCACACCTTTAATCTTCCTCAGGACCCTCATATCTGCAGTCTCTAGTCTTTGGTCAAGTGTTTTACTTCCGACCCAGCCAGAAGAACCATAAGTTAAAACAAGCTTGAATACTGTCTTGTATACAACTAATTTCTCTCTTATTCCATATGAATTTATTCATTTGACTTCCTACCATACCAGCTTTGCTGATTCTGTTGTCTATTTCTATATTTAATTTACCATCTTCAGTAAAAATCGTGCCTAAGTAGCTGAAATGTTTTACATGTTCCACAGGTTCTCCATTCACAACACAGTTGACATTTTCAATGATTCTGCCTATTTTTATTGTCTTTGTCATTTTAATGCTGACCTTCATACCATATCTATTACAACAGTTATTCAATTTAGTCAGGGAATCTTGCAAACTTGTAGCAGATTTATTTAGAAGTATAACATCATCCGCATAAAGCAAAGAGCTGACATTAACATCTCCAATTTTGATATCATGTTTAATACCACTTTCCTTCATAATGTGATCCATATAGATAATGAATAACAGAGGGGATAATGTACATCCTTGTCTCACACCAGATTTAACATTAAACCATCTTCCTGTACTTCCTTCAATTCTAACTGCTGACTTACAACTCAAATAAAGACTAAGTATTGCTTGATATAATGCTCCATTGACATCATATAACTGTAGCATATAGAATAGCTTCTCTCTTGGCACCTTGTCATATGCCTTTTCCAGATCAACAAAACTTAAATACAGATCTTTGTTATATTCCCATTCTTTCTAGACTATTTGTTGTAAAATGAAGATCTGATCCTGATAGCCTCTATTTGGCCTGAATCCAGCTTGTTCTTCACCGAGCTTTTCTTCCACAATTCTTCTCAACCATTTCTCAAGTATACTTGCATAGATCTTGCCAGGAACACTCAGTTCGGAAATACCTCTGTAATTCTCGCATTCGGTTTTATTTCCCTTTTTATATATGGGTACTATTAGAGCTCTACTCCAATCATCGGGAATTCGTCCCTCTGTCCAGGCCTTCTGAACTATGCAGTGCAGGCACTGTAAGACTTTTATCATCTACTCCTGCTGCTTTTCCACATTTCAAGCCTTTGATGGCTTTTTCTACTTCAAGTAAGGATATGTATTCCTGACTGTATGCCTGTTGAGTGTTTTTTATCACTGTGCTATCACTGCTTGTTTCATTTAGTAATTTTTCGAAGTAATTACTCCATACTTCAAGGATATCTTTTTCTCCTGTTTTTATGTCACCATCATCTCTAATTCTTTTACAGCAATCTTTCCTCCATTTCTAAGCTTCTTCAACAACCTCCAGAATATCTTATCACCTTCTTGATATTTATTTTCTATGTTCTTGCCAAAGTTCTCCCATTACTTTTGTTTAGCTAGTTTTACATAGTATTTTGCTTTCTTACATTTTTCTCTGTATTCTCTAAGAGCACAAGCTGACTTATTTGCCAGGAACTTTTGATATGCTTTCTTCTTTTCCTTCACTGCCCCTTTAACTTCCTGTGTCCACCATGGAGTTCTAATTTTTCTATCCTTGCAGACAACCTCACCACATGCCTCTCTGGCTGAATCAATCAGGGTTTTCTTCAAGGCTTGCCAATGAATCTCGAAGGTTTCATTTTTCATTTCATCTTTCATTTTTTTTCCCAAGAATGTTTGTGTATTTTAGTGTACAGTTCACATCTGAGAGCTGCTCAACTTTTATTCACTTTAAAACTTTCTTACATGTTATTATTTTCAGTATGAAATTCAATTTTATCTTGCTCAAGACTAAATAGTGATCGCTTCCAATTTCAAATCCTCTGTACACTCTTTTGTCCTGCACCAGGGAGAAAGCATCATTATCAACAATAACATAGTCAATGAGACTTTTCTTATTCCTTGCCTCTTCTCTCCATGTGAATTTATGCACAATTTTTATATTGGAACTTGGTGTTAGTAATAACCAGTCCATGTCCAGAGAAGAAATCTAACAGGTATTTGCCATTATTATTAGCTTTGCTCTTTTCTCCAAATAGTAGAACCTTTTGTGTGACCATAGGCACAAATAAGTCTCATTGTCCAGTTCCCCATTCTGATATTTGCCCACATTCCTCTACTTGAGACTGCCTGCCATTCAAGAAGATTACCCTCGTATTTAATGTTGAATACAATGGCTACTCATTCTTTTCCTTGATTGTCATTGCCTGAATATAACATTTTCTATTTATTGCATAGAAAGATCTCACCAGTTTTGGTCTTTTTTGTTTCAGTCATCCCTATTATGTCGATCTGGTACTTATCTAATTCCTTAGCTAGCTCCATTTCTTTACCATTCAGGCTTCTTATGTTGATAGTACCGATCTTTAACTCTGGTGATGTTGAGTTGGGTTGTGTTTTAGGATTTGTTCCAGTAGCTGACTTTTCGCTGTTCGCCCTGGTTCCCTGGTGAAAATAACGTGGACCTTGTTTAACCAGGCGACGCCCCAGCCGGCATGAAATTTTGTCATGTTGTACCATCATTTTCTATATTGGTTTAAGCCAAGAAGAATACAATTTGGTCGGCTAAATCCCAAATTGCCAGCTCATCCTCATTCATTCAGTATCCAGGTAGATACCCAACAGGGTGCATCACGATAAGGTGAGGATTGGACATTAGGTCAGAAGCTCTGGTCGTTTCTCCACATTCCTTTAAACGCTATGTGGAGGTCTCCTCTCAGTTATACAGCTTTGACCCTTAAGCACCCCACTAAGGTATGATTATTATTATTACAGGCAACTCCAAGGAGTCGATAGACTCATCAAGGGAGGCCCTTACATCATGTCAAGAACAACTATTCGACATTCACACAGTATCTATCATACCTCGCCTTGAACTCATTCATAGTTATGGCATCCACAACAGACTCTGGCAGCTTATTCCACTCATTCACCACACTAAAAGTAAAAAAAACCCAGCTCTAACATCCTTATTAACCACACTCTTGCCCAGCTTCCATGTATGGGCCCCTAATCTTCCCATCACCAGTCCTATTCTCATAAATAACTTCTCTATTGATCTTGTATAACCCTTCAGTAATTTGAATGTCTCAATCATATAACTCCTTTTCTGCCTATCAACCAATTTCTGCAACCCACAAATCTTTAACCTGTTCTCATATGGTTCATTCTATATACCTGCTATCCTCTTGGTTATTCGTCTCTGGATCCTCTCCACCTCCTCCCCATCAAGAAGAAACCTTGGCGCCCATATCTGGGCACAGTAGTCTAGATGGGGTGCTATCAAGGCTCGATACAGAGGAACAATAACCTGTTTGTCTCTGCTTGTTAAAGTATTTTTCAGCAACCAAGTGATTTGATGAGCTGATTTAGCCACTTTTGCGATGTGTCCCCTAAACTTCAACTCCCTATCCACCAACACTCCCAAATCCCTGGCCTCGTCAATCTCTTAGAGTACGGTTCCACCAATGTGATATACTGCTGCTAATCCTTTCACTCCAAACTGCATAACCTTACACTTTGCCACATTCAATTGACATCCATTCTCCTTAGCCCAGTCCTCCATACTATCCAAATCATCCTGAAAAATTTTGACATCTTGTGCACTCACTATTGCTTTACCCAACTTTGCATCATCAGCAAACAAATGAACAGATCCTCTCAGATACTTTCTTATATTGTTAATGAACAAATTGAACAGTAGTGATCCAAGAATGCGGGGTTCTGTTCTTGGACCACTACAGCACACCACTAGTCACATACTATCTTTTGGACTCTACTCCTGAATAAACCACTCTCTGATATCTCTCCATCAACCACGCTCCTATCCATCTCACCAACCCTGTATCCATCCCCATATGCTGCAGTTTACTGATTAGAATTCCATGTGGTATCCTGTCAAAGGCCTTAGCAAAGTCCAGTAGAATCACTGTAAACCCATTACCCTCATCTGTTTCTGCCGTCAATGTGTTATAAAACGTCAGCAAGTTACTGAGGCATGATCTACCCTTCGCAAATCCATGCTGTCCCCATACAGTATCCTATTTTCATCTATCCAATCCTGTATTTTCCTCTTGACTATTTTCTCCAAGACCTTGACAATGATTCCTGATATGCTGATCGGTCGATAATTTACAACAGCAGTCTTGGAATCTCCTTTATGCAGTGGAACTATTTTCCCCTCTTTTGACACCTTCGGAACTAACCCAGACCCAAGGTATGAGTTAATAAGTTTTACTAGCTTAATTGGGATGTTGTTTTCAATAAGTTTGAAGATAATGCCTTGATGCCAGACCTTATCAAAGGCATTGGCAACATCCAAGAACACAGCAGCAGCGTGGAGGTGCCAGTTGAAACCATGTATGATGTGTTCTGTTAATCGGTGAATTTGTTGCACTGTGCTGTGAGCTTTGCGAAAACCAAATTGTTCATTTGGAATTATTTTATGTTTGTCCACTGCTAGTTGTAGCCTTGTTAGGATGACTTTTTCTGTTACTCTGCGAAGGCAGGAAAGAAGACTGATGGACCTGTAGCTTTGGGGGAGTTGTGGGTTATTACCAGGCTTTTTCAGAGGGAATGATATTTTCCAGCAGTTTTCCAAGCTATGGGAAAGTACTGAGTCTTAATATGGAATTGGTTATATTAACTAGATGAATTATGACCTTCCTTGGAAATAATTTTATTATTCTATTGGTGATGCCTTCAGGACCAGGAGCCTTTTTATTCTTCATTTGGGATATAATATTGATTATTTCTGTTGGAGTAGTGGGGATGATGAGATCTGAATCATCCTTAGGCTGTCTAAAGGCTTTTCTGACTTGACAATGAACATTATAAATGAGATTAATATTTATACAAATAGTCAGAAGGTTGACACCTTATTACTAAAATACTCTGGATTAGAGATAGATGTTGAACATTTTCTCACTTGGATATAGTATGAATTAAAGATGCCAAGAAATTATATTCTGACTTTCATCCTTTATCTAAGTGTAAGCAAACAAAATTTGCTCATGAAGTAACTTCATGACTGGGCTACTTGTATATAGAGGACTTTACAACTAAGTGAATAAACTTTCAACATCTGTCTCTAATCCAGAGTATATTAGTAATAAGGTGTGATACCTTTTTACTACTTGTATATGGAAATATGACTTCTGCATTACTTCAGCCTTGGTATCACCTCTGGGTCTGGTTCCCACTGATTAGACCTCAATAAAGGTTGAAACCGGTCTGGGTAGTGGCTCTTCCCATTATGCATACCATTATACATGTCCATAAGGATATGTGCATTGCATTATGGGATGCTCACAATTGATGTCAAGCCATTAGCCTCTATATACAAATAGCCCAGTTGTGATTCCAAATATAATTTCTTGGCATCTTTAATTTAAAGTTTTCTGTTTGGGATACCCTTTGGTCTCTTTCTCTAGTGTAATTAAACAGAACAGGAAATCTCCTATGAAATGTTACATACCAAACATTGTTCCCACCAAGTGTATCTTACTACTTGAACATATTTCAATGTTGATGATGGTGCCTCATCAATTGATGGGTGAACTTTTATCTTTGACTAGTTGTATCTGACAACAAACAAAAGCTTAAATAAAGTTGTCGCTGTCAGCTTTGTTTAATGGTACCCTTCATGATTTCAGAGATGAGAAATCTCCATACTTACCTCTTTATATTGCATTGGTACTAATAAAAGAGAAATTGTATAAAAGTTTGTTTTCTGATCTATATAAGTTGCTTTATCATTATTTCTGAAACTTGTGTTTTGTCTTTTTTTCTCATATATCATGAGAGTTGACTGTAAAAATTAATAGTGATTGCAGAAACATTTTTAGTGGATTTCTTTTGGTATAGCATTGTATCTATGGGTCTTTGGATAGAACTCTTCAGCAATTTTGCTATAGTGAGAGTTGACTGTATACTGATTTTCTACTCTCAGTTACATATTTTGATTTTAGATGTAGGTTGATTTCTCTCCATATGCATGCTTACACACACACACACACACACACACACACACACCTAGTTTGAATGAATGTTGTGTTAGGTAATAATACAGAAATATACTTCTAGTGGCTTCCACATAAGAATTATATAACAGTTATAGTAATTATGGCATGCAATTTTATCCAGTCTGTGAACATATTCAACTTTGTTGCATGTTCATTTGTAATTATTTGTTTTGAATTTACAAATGAACAGTAAATTTACAGTGAAGTTTGAAAGAGAGAGGAATAAAAATAAACTACTTCCATTGAAAACACACGCATGCACACAAAAAAGTTGTCTTTAGATATGATTCTTAATCCATAACATTCAGTTTTCATAGTTAAAATAAATAAAAAAAATTCATTTTATCATTTAGTTGACTAATCAAAACAAGTTATTTTTTGGTAAAGCAAACCTTGACATTCCATTATAAAAATATTAGCATCATTGTACTGGCATCAGAATTTGTGTACATGCTTTGTTTTCTCAGATGGAAAAAAATTCAGTCCAGTGACGACTGTCTGTGAAAATACTAGTGGTAGTGGGCAGTAGATGACGTTGGTATAGATTGTGATTTGCTGTAGTTGGTGGATGGAGCAGTGGAGATGGAGAGTTCTCAAGTAGGTGCCCTCCCTTGATGAGTTTTTGGACTCCTTGGAGGTGTCACATAATAATGATAAAATACCTATAAAAAAAAATTTAGTCATTTCACTTTGGGTTATATTCAGTTCCTTTTCAGTCCATTTGGTAAAAGAAAACTTAGACAGTTGTCTATAATTTAAACTAAAACAGTCTATAGTACATACACATGCCAGAAAAGGCTCTAGATTTTCTCTGGTTCATTTATGAAAATGAATATAAGAATGCTTTTATAAAATGCACTCTCTTTATCATTGTCTGTGATCATTCATTACTTATATATTTGATTGACTGATTTCTAATCATTTTCTAGCAACTTTGAGTTGTAATCATTTACATTACAAAGAGATCAGAGCTGGAGATAAAAGTAATTGGAGACCTTGCCAAAACCAGTACCCAATAATTGAATGTTACTGTTTTGCCTGCCTTTGAATATCCTATGAAACCAAGTGCTTTGTTCAGCTTCCTCTAATAAAACTAGCATATTTGCATTATATCTGCTGTTTTTTTTTTTAACCTGTTAATTTAACTTTGCAAGATTATGCTGTAATTATAAAAACCTAGATAACGAATTAGTATTCTTTGTTTAGATACTTAGTGCTTTTATTAATTATTAGGAACATATGAACCAGAACCCCTTTTTGAGTGGTTAATTCAAAATAAGGAGTCATCAGTAAAAGAATTGGATGATAATAGCTTTGAACATTTGACTCAGTCAGCAACAGGAGCTACCACTGGAGATTGGCTGGTGTTTTTGTAAGTGAAATATAAAGCAAAATTGAAATGCTGTTTTGCAGAATTTTAATAGTTTTAAAAATTCTCTGTGTAATAAAACAAAATATAT